>NW_028258310.1:7998106-8301136 GCF_053883595.1 Heterocephalus glaber | reverse complement strand
GTGAGTCCTCTGTACTTGGTTTTGGAAGAGATGAAGTAACTGTAAGACTCCTCCTTTTACATTGGAAAGAGAAAATAATATTACCAGGGTCTGGGGTGCTGTGCATTCCTTCTAGAGATTCTTCCCATGTTCTTATTGTCCTAAACAAATAATTGGACAAGACAAGTGGGAAAGGTAGGGAGATTTTACATATATTAAAATTAGGAAAAGAAGTATGCTCTGTAGAGGGAGTAGAAGCCAATTATCCCCTGCAGAATGAGAGCAGGCCACTTAGAAAGAGAGCACAGTGGCCATGAGGTTAATGGCCAACATCTTTTTACCTCTCATTCCTCAGGGCAGTCTACAGTGTCCTATCAAAAACCTGCTTGATCTCACTCCAGAAGAGTTGGGGACTTCATTTTGGTTCCAGGCACAGGGCTTGGAAACTGTTCTGCACATGTGTTCTGGACGTTTGTGACTGACAAACCATGCTCAATTGCCCACCCAGCTGCCCATGCCCTGATGTCCTGCATCAATAGCTATTGATGTTCTGCCATGTCAATAGAAGTAGTCAGTTGATCAAGTGATCACTTAGAAGTATGTGTCCAATCAAGACAACATTCTGTGGAATAGGATGCTGTTCCAATAATTCAGCCCAAAGGAGATAAGAATGCCTGACAATATGGTGGAATATTTGATCCTGATGCATATCATTCTGTTTTTGTTAATGAGCCAGGAGATTAGGATTTGACCAGTCAGTTGAGCAAGTGGGTATGACCTATCAATCTTGGACAGCCAGACATACACAGAAAAACAGTTCCCAAGCCCTGTACCTGAGGTCAATTAGAAAGTGCTATCTTTGATTCTGGTGTGAAATCAAGCAGGTTTTTGAGAGGATTTGCTAGATCTTATGCCTACCTGAAGAATAATGAATACAAAAGGCCTCTACCATTAGCTTTGTGGCTACTATGAGCTTTTTCACTGGCTCACTTTCACTCTACAGCTAGAGAGTGACTGAGGGCTTACAATCCCTTCCAAGAGCAATGGCATGTTCCCAGTTGATCTAAGGATTTCCATTGAGGACCCACTTCTTAAAGGTCCTGCAACGTCCTTGTACAACCAGCCTGGGAAAGCATCTCCAACACATGAGCTTTGAAGAAACAATTTTAAAATCACATCCATATCATAGCAGGTTCATATGGGATAATTTAAACTAAGAGAACACATTCTTGTTGTGAAATGGTCATTCAGGACATAAAACTATTAGCCTACGGGGTAGTAGTTAAGGGGGAAAAATTACTGATCACAACAATTGGTCAGAGATCACAGAAAAGTCAAACTAAAAAACTGATTTTGTTAAGTTTCTGAATTACAGAAGCTTTTGGATTGATGATCCTACCAGCTCTTTTAAACGACAGAGGCCTGATCTAATAAGAGTGTGATTTTGATAATTCAAACAGTAAAATCACACAGGATTTTGAAGACTTTGAGTACTCTGAACTAATGAATTTCTCTGAAATATTTTTCATTGTTCCTGTCTTGACTGAGTGTCATGGTCCTCCCTGAAAGAGACACTAGTGCCTTATTACTTGAGCAGGGTTTTCAAAAAGTCTCCTCTTCTTAGTGGTGAAAAGAAAATCAGGGTAAAAAATTTTGCATATAATCATAAATTTAAAGTACCCAAGGAACATATAAAGAAGTGGGTATTGCATACATATGAGCTAACTCAGGATAGTAGATGATAATTTTGGATTAGACTAAGTTTTTTATATGGATGAGCTCAGTAGATTTTCTGTATTCACCATGGTAGGTGCATTTAAATCTAAACATTTTCCAAGTTCTTTAATACAACCTAGACTGGAATAGAAAAATATAATCAGAAAAATCTGGATATAATTTGAGGAAAGATAAAATATTTTGGAAGACAAAAATGCTCTATTGAATCTCTCATACTTCCAAAATTTTTGGCCTCATTCCAGGATCCTCAACCTTCACCATCTCAGTTGTCAGAAAGAATAGATTAGTAAGAGAGGCATTGGAATCTTTAAAATCAACTTTGATGGCTGTTTCTTCTAGATCAAGAATTCTAGTGGAAAAGGCAGCAAGTGAATGGTACCTGATAAGATTCTATGATTTTATCAGAGATGGCAAGGGCCTGGTGCAGAAGCTTGATTAGTGCAAGTGAAACAGAGGGTGGTAAGAGAGAACATCTTAGGATGCAAAATGTATTTCACTGTTTTATATTTTTTTCTTGTCAAGAATATTTAATTTGTGAAACTTCTTAAAATGCAGATTCCAGAATATCTTGTATATTTCACTTGTTCAGAAAAAGTGTGAGAACTTACATTAAAATAATGAAATGATGGGGGAAACATGTTTACTCTTTGTATAGTGGATAATTTTTAAAAAGTAAAATAAAACTCATTGTACTAAGATGTTATCATTTTGTAATTTGAAAGCAAACAGTCCTCTTTTCCCATTGTCTCTGAACTACCATAATACTTAGCACATTGTCAGAGTTAGGGACTACCAGATATTTATGTGTTGTGCATGTGAGTGCTTTATTTTTATTATTCACCAAGAGCCTAAACTATAAAAAGAAAAAGATGGATTTTTCATTCCTGGGCTCACATGAGCACCAAGCAAAATGCCCAGTTTTATTTGAAGCTAATAAACAGAAAATATATTCCCATTCACGTAATAGCAAGTCCTTCAGTCATCTACTTTTTTATATTCATCCCATAATCTTAAGTTGAAAAAGTAAACCTGCCCTCACACGCTGTATAAGGAAAGTCCTGGGTCATTTACATCCATTACTAAGGTTCCAAATAGCTACAGACTGTCTATGAGCTACTTTTCCATAGTAATGTGGTGATAGGCCAGAATTGGAAGCCTGGATTTTACAAGATAAAGAGAGAACTGAGACACTGTCAGCCAGGCAGCAAGTTAACACTGAAGACATAAGGTAAAATGCCTAATCTATTTCTTCTACTGTATTTTTCAAAGTGGGATTTCTTTATTATTAGTGGTATGTGGGTGATAGAAATTTCAAAGTAGGTAGACTGATGCATTAATTCTGTGCCTCAAATACATGAGTTTGAAGAATTCAAAGTATTTCAAAACTGATTGAGATATTAAAGTTTAAATTTAGTCAATTTTGTCACCTAAAAACTTTTCTTTTTTCCATTCTCAAAAGAATTTTTCTCATATTTTTATATTCTTCCAAGTAGATAATTGAATCTGTAGCCTCCAAATAAAACTGGTATATTTCTCTATCTCAAGAAGCTTATAAAAAGACACTGTAAATTCTCCATCACATTAGCATATTTGTGAATGTTTCTGAAACTACACTGAGAGACCTATTCCTCTGTATTTCAACCATGACAGCTTCACTGGTCATGCAAGGGCAACAAGGGTATGGTGGTAATGCTTTGTCCTGTGTGTCCTCCACTGGCACCCAGAATAGTCACTCAAACCCTCTTCTAAGATTATAAAAAGGTTCTGAAAACATGACATTGTCTGCAATAATAGTATTGCTACCTTTTTTCTCATAGAAGGAGATATGAAATAAGACAAAAATAGTGCATTTGACAATAAAGGACACAAAGGGTGGTTCTTGGAACTTAACAGGAAGCAGTAGTATCTGGGAACCAGGAAAGATTTTCATGTGCACTGATTGGGCAGAAAACATTTATGTAAGTGCCTCTAAATCTTCATCAATAGATCTATAAACTTCACATTTGCCAATAAGTTCTATAAAAAATTATTTAACTCAAATTGCTTATAAAGATGGAAGTTTCAAACAAAATATTTGCATGGGACCACCCCCAGCAAACTCATGGACAGCCCTGGATATAGAAAACATTGAGTATGCACAATACCAAAAGCACAGTATAGATATTATGTGAATTAACTCTGATCTCTAATCCTCAAAACTTCTTGGTTGATATTTGTATCCAACATTTTATAAAGAGGAACAATTGAAGCTCAAAGAAGCTAAGCCACTGGGCCAAAGCCACAGAATAACAATAGTAAAGCATATATTTAGGTGTAATTGGTCTTACTCTGAAGTCCAGACTATCACTTGCTAAATCATGAGTAAGAATAACTGCAGAATAGAATACTTCAAAGCATATATTTGGGAGGTACATATATATATATATATGGAAATAATGCTTCTTTTATTGAAAATATCTTTTACAATAACTTCAATTGAAATGGCTCAAAAGAGTTTTTAATATATGAAAATAACAATAATGGATTAAAAGCTATTGCACTTAGTCAAGGACACTTGTTTCATCTGTTTTCACTGCTTTATTTGCCTGGCCCCAAGGAGAAGGAATGGTAGAGGACTATACAAAGTTAAGCAAAGAGGTTAGAGGTTGCTGGGCAGGTCCAATAACTGGAATACATTTAGAAGGAGAATGGCAGATTAAGGTTCATTTTCATACTCTCCACAGGAGATGGAAATAATGAATTGATCACATGGATTTAATTTACTGAAAGCCACAAAAGAAAAATTTCCAGACACTGATTTGCTATATACCCAGTTCTACTATACAGCACATTTAACTTTTCAAAGTACTTTAATATGAAAAATACAATGTCATCCCCTTCAGGCTATGTGAAGCTAATTGAAGAAAGAAATTGTGATCTCTAGACTTTGAGTATGTTGTAGTCTGTCCACATGAAATGATTGAATATCAGTGCTACTAAAGACTCTAGTCTTTAGCTCAGTGGTTTTGCTGCCTGCTGTGCAGATGCAAGGACCTGAGTTCAATCCCCGGTACAAAAAAAAAAGAGAGAGAGACTCTAGTCTGGCAATTATAAAGCAATAGTAAAGCTTTTGTCTGGACTGTTCAAGACCCAAGAATAACAATAATAAAAGCCAACCTAGTTTATACAGATGAAGAAACTAGCACTTAAGAAGGTTAAATTATTCAAACTCCATATGATAGACTAACAGAAGGACAATAACTAGAAAACCAGTATTTATTTGCAGTCTTGTAAATGGATGGCCCATTTGGTATGAACATTTTTTCTCTAATTCCAGGGAGGAAGTAAGCTGAGAGGGTTTAGAGTAAGGAGTACAATAGAGAACAATAGCCAGTGTTCAATGTTTGCTACACATTAAACTTTTACAATACTCAAATAAATAGCAGATCAAGTGAAAGGTGTTTTGAAGAATTAAATGATTTGTGGGCTTTTGTATCCTGCCTCAATTAGGAGTAGTTCTTCAGGGGGTTGGATGATGTGTACCAACATAAATAGCTAAACTTAGGTGCTGAAGTGCATATACAGAGCTCAATGAACTGGTTGCCATTTGAGGAATAGCAGCCTTGATGAAATTCCCTTACCTCCCTGATATTAGAGCAGAGAATAGAATTGGTTGCATAGATTTCAAATGAATTCAGTGAAATTTTTGAGGCTCTTGAATGGCTTAGAGAAGCTCTAAATTTCCATTAGCTATGAAGAAGACACAGGTAGCCAGACATGGAGGGACTTGCCCATAGTCCCAACACCCTGGGAGACAGAGGCGCAATGGCAAAGGCAAGCCCAGTCCAGACAACTTTATAAATTAGTGACACCCTATCTCGAAATAAGAAAAGGGATGGGGGTATAGCTGAGTGCAAAATCTCTGTGTTCAATCCCCATTACCACTAAAAAAAAAAAAAGCAAAACACCTAGTTATATGAGAGAGGAGTAGCTGACTGGAAGATGTCACTTAGCTAGGATGTAGTGGATGCAGGGGGCAGGAACCAATATTTAGACTGGCATATGAGATGAGAGAGCTAACAGACGCAATATACCAACTATATAGACCTGGTGAAGGAATCAGCAGGTATGAGGGGACCAAACAAATGATTATAGACCAGAGAATTCACCCTTGATGTCTTGAACTTAGATTATGTCGCAAATTGAGAGAATTTCTGGAACGATTTTGTGCCTGAAATGACCGAGGATTGACTTAATTTAAGCATTCTAATATGAAAAGAGAAATGCAGACCTGAAACAAATGAAAGTTAATGGGATATTAAAACTACTTCTTTTTGTCTTCCTGCGGTAGGTAGCCTGGGACTATTGTAATTACTAATACTGATTTCAAATGAAAGTCCTGTCATCTAAAACATGGGATTTATGTTCAAATTAGATTGTTTTCTGTGTCTAAATGAGGGTGGAGAGGAAAGATTATTAATATACAAATCATTTAATGAGATAAAAAGATTAAAATTCATTGATTTCCCAAAACAATTTAGGTCTTGTCACAATCTTAGATCAGAACTGGATTAAGTGAAGATTCCAGATGGCTGTACATAGTGCCTCCCAAAAAGATATGGAAACGTCACTTAAACTGATTAAAACTTGCAATCAAGACATAGACAGCTCATTACCTACATATTGCTACATATGCATCTTTAGGCAATCAGAAAACACAACTTTGTCTCTTTCCTCTTTGAATATAAAAATTTTATTTTTAATTAAAATATTTTAAAGGAAAAATATACTATTGCATGTGTAAGCTTCAATTACTTTCTCAGGAAGATAAGAAACTTTCATTTTCTGAATACAGTCAGCCTGTTTCACTTCATCAAAATGGTCTTTAAAACATTTAATTTATATGACATAGTCCCTTAAATCAAATGGTTTGGAGCAAAAATCATGAGTTGAGCTGATTTACAGTGTATAATATAATGAAAGAGGCAGAAAGGATGATGATGAGCAGGCTTGGGTGACCCATGATGGAGGCAACAACTATAGACTCAAAAACAGGGCAAAGATGATTTAAAGTTAAAATGGAAAACTTAGAAGGAGATAACTATAATGGAAATTCTTGAAATTTACACTATGAAACATAATCCCTTTCCATGTGAACTATGTGAATGTTAAAAAAATCACTTTTACTTATTAATTTTTGTGAGTAAAATTTTGTTTGGGCAAAGCCCAAATTTAAACAAAGAAAGAAATGTATGATTTTTTTTCATTAAAGAATAACTTTCATGAAAAGCAAACTAATATAATCAGAAAAATAACTATTGTGGTCAAAAAATTTCAGTAAATACATTTCAGAAACAGGTAGATGTGGCACGCCCTACCAAGGTCCTGAGTCGCGCAGAAGACGCCGAATCACCCCGCTGCAGACAGGCAGGTCTGCCCATGCCATACCTAGGTCCTGAGGCCCACAGAACATGCCGAATCAGCCCGCTGCAGACAGTCAGGCAGGTCTGTGCATGCCCTACGGAGGTCCTGAGTCATGCAGAAGATGCCGAATCACCCTGCTGCAGACAAGCAGGTCTTCCCACACCCTACCGAGGTCCCCAGCCACTCGGAACACACGCTGAATCAGCCCGCTGCAGACAGGCAGGTCTGTGAACGCCCTACCAAGGTCGTGAGTCATGTGGAAGACACCGAATCACCCCACTGAAGACAGGCAGCCACCTGATCCCACACTACAAAGACGCAGAGGACACCAGAGCACCAGACCAAGGTACTGAGTCCCACTGTTCCCGGCCTAGAGGTAGGGGCTTCTGAGCTGTTGTCCCACTGCTCCTGGTCCAGAGGAAGGGGCTTCCCAGTCACCATCCCTCCCACTGCTCCCAGCCCAGAGGAAAGGGCTTTTGGCCCACCTTCTGTCCCATTGCTCCTGGCCCAGAGGAAGGGGCTTCTGGGCCACCATGCCTCCCACCGCTCAAGCACAGAGGGAGGGGCTTCTGAGCCACCATCCCACTGCTCCTGGTGCAGAGGAAGGGGTTTTCTGGCCACCATCCCTCCGGCTGCTCCTAGCCCACAGGAAAGGGCTTTTGGGTCACCATCCCTACTGGTGCTCCCGGCCCCTGTCCCACCTCACCCGGCTCAGAGGAGGTAATCCATGCAGGTGCTAACAGCCCCTTGCCCCAGTCGAAATGAGAAAACATGTAAATAAGTCTCAAAACCAGACGTCCAGATCACCTACAGCAACCCCAAAGGGAAATGAGATGGAACCCTCTGATACTCAACCACCTGGACCCACTGAACTGGCAACAAAAGGGGATCTGGAAAAAAGAAAATCAGAAATAATTTCTCAGATAACAGGAGAAATTGTGCCCCTAGTGCAAGACATGATTAATAAATCTAGAGAGGAGCTGAGGAACATGATGGAATCCCAATAAGAAACAAATGGAATCCATAAAACAGATGCAAATAGATTTCCAAGACATGAAAAGCTCCATTGAAAGTCTACACAGCAGAATGAGCCAATGTGATGACAGAATTTCAGATATAGAAGATAAGATTGCAATTAGTGACCAGGAAAAGAAAAATTGCTTCAAAATTATAAGGGAACATGAGAAATCAATCCAGCAGCTGCTAGATGATGAAAAGAAGATAACATAAGAGTGATTGGAGTCAATGAAGAAACAGGAGAGAGTACAGATGACATAAAAAAACTCTTCGCAGAAGTAATGGCAGAAAACTTCCCAAGCAGGGGAAAAGAACTTGATATACAGATAAGTGAGGCATATGGGATTCCAAATAGCCTTGATCAAAAAAAAAATGTACACATAGGCATATACTTGTTGATTCCAGAAACTCAACAGAAGAACAAAGTTCTACAAGCAGTTAGAGAAAAGAAACAAACCACATACAAAGGAAAGCCCATCAGAATCACAGCAGACTTCTCAACACAAACCATCAAGGCAAGAAGAGCTTGGAGTGACATATTCCAAGCCCTAAAAGAAAACAGACTCCAACCCAGATTGAGGTACCCTGCAAAACTATCTTTCAAAATGGATGGAGAAATAAGATACTTTCATGACAAAGAGCACCTTGGGAACTTCATAAACACCAAACCAGCACTCCAAAGAATTTTACACAATATCCTAGGAACAGACTGAGTATCACAACCCCGGGAAGCAAAGCAGAATGAACCCATCTGGCATGACGAGAAATTAAATGTAAAGAGGGAGAACCCAACAAAAAAGAAAAAGTCATGGCAATGACAAGTCAATACATTTCAGTTATAACCATCAACGTTAATGGTCTCAATTCACCAATCAAAAGAAATAGACTGGCAGAATGGGTCAAGAAGCAAAATCCAACAATATGCTGCATACAAGAAACACACTTAATTCAAAAGGAAACTCATAGACTGAAAGTTAAAGGGTAGAAAACAATACTGCACGCTACAGGAACTCGAAAAAAAGAAGGAATAGCTGTCCTCTTGGCAGATCAAGTAGATTTCAAACCAACACTGGTTAAGGGAGATGAAGAAGGACACTACATCCTTTTAAAGGGAAGAATCCAAGAGGAAGAGATGACAATCATAAATATCTATGCACCAAACACTAGTGCACCCAACTATATAAAACAAATACTAATGGACATGAAAAATCATATATGCACTAATACAATTGTAGTAGGGGACCTCAACACCCCACTGTCACAAATAGATAAAGTAGACTAAAAATAAGTAATGAAATACTAGAACTCAATCGAACTCTTGAACAAATGAACTTAACAGGTGTTTACAGAGTCTTCCACCCCACAAAATCAGAATACACATTCTTCTCAGCTGCACATGGGTCATTCTCCAAAATAGACCACATACTTACACATAGAACATGTTTAAGGAAGTGCAAAGGAATTGAAGTTATCCCCTGTATATTATCAGACCATAGTGCGATGAAATTGGAGATCCAGAGCAAAAGAAACTCAAAAAATTTCATAAACACATGGAAATTGAACCACACACTTCTGAATAACCAATAGGTCACAAAGGAAATTAAAGAAGAAAGCAGACAGTTCCTTCAATTAAATGACAATGACAATACAACATATCGGAATCTATGGGACACAATGAAAGCAGTCTTATGAGGGAAATTCATAGCAGTGAATATGCATATTAGGAAAACAGAATGAGCCCAATTAAACAACCTGATGCTGCACTTCAAGCTTCTAGAAAAAGAAGAGCAGGACAACCCCAAAGCTCATACAAGGGAAGAAATTATAAAGATCAGAGGAGAAATCAATGCAATGGAGACTAAGAGAACAACACAAAAAATCAATGAAGCCAAGAGTTGGTTCTTTGAAAGAATCAACAAAATTGATAAACCTTTAGCCAACCTTGTCAGAAAAAGGAAAGAAAAGGCCCAAATCCATGCAATTAGGAATGAAAAGGGTGAAATTACAACAGACCCAGCAGAAATCCAGAGGATCATCAATACCTACTTCCAGAACCTATACGCCAATAAGATGGACAACACAGAAGAAATGGACAGATTCCTAGATACATATGAATTACCAAAGTTGAACGAAGAAGACCTAAAAATTCTGAACAACCCAGTATCAACCAATGAAATTGAAAATGTAATTAAAAACTTACCAAGTAAGAAAAGCCCGGGCCTTGATGGCTTCACTGCTGAATTCTACAAGACATTTAGAGAGGAACTGCTGCCACTACTGTTTAAACTCTTCAATGAAATTGAAAGGGAAGCAATACTCCCAAATTCATTCCTGGAAGCAAGCATCACCTTGATCCCCAAAGCAGAGAAAGACCCAACTGAAAAAGGGAACTATAGGCCAATCTCACTAAAGAACATAGATGCAAAAATCCTTAATAAGATACTGGCAAACAGAATGCAGAAGATCATCAAGAAGATCATACACCCTGATCAAGTGGGATTCATCCCAGGGATGCAGGGATGGTTCAATATACGAAAATCAATCAATGTAATACACTATAACAATAGAGCCAAGGACAAAAACCATATGATTATCTCCATAGATGCAGAAAAAGCATTCGACAAAATCCAACATGGATTTATGTTAAAAACCCTACAAAAAATTGGAATAGATGGTCTCTACCTCAAAGTGATAGAAGCCATCTATGAAAAACCAACAGCCAATATCATACCAAATGGTCAAAAACTGAAATCCTTCACACTCAAATCAGGAACAAGACAAGGATGTCCACTATCACCACTCTTGTTCAATAGAGTTCTGGAAACATTAGCCACGGCAATTAGACAAGAGAAAGAAATAAACGGAATAAAGATAGGTAATGAAGAAGTCAAATTGTCATTCTTTGCAGATGACATGATACTCTATATAGAAGACCCCAAGAATTCCACCAAAAGTCTTCTAGACTTAATAACCAAATTTAGTCAAGTAGCTGGTTACAAGGTCAACACACAAAAATCAATAGCTTTCCTCTACACGAATGAGAGACTCACTGAGAGAGAAATAGGGCAAATAATTCCTTTCACAATAGCATCCAAAAAACTGAAATACCTAGGAATCATCCTAACAAAAGAAATCAAAGACCTCTTCTCTGAAAACTATGGCACTCTGAAAAGAGAGATTGAAGATGATATCAGAAAATGGACAGACATCCCCTGCTCCTGGGTAGGAAGGATTAATAGAGTGAAAATGGCCATACTTCCAAAACTGCTATATAGATTTAGTGCAATTCCAATTGAGATCCCAGCAGCATACTTCATAGACCTCAAGAAAACAATCCAAAAATTCATTTGGAGCAAGAAGAGACCCAGAATAGCAAAAGCAATTCTAGGTAACAGACACATGGCAGGGGGTATCACAATCCCCAACCTGCAACTCTACTACAAAGCTACAGTGATAAAAACAGCATGGTACTGGCAAAGAAACAGACTTGAGGACCAGTGGAACAGATTAGAAGATGGAGAAACAACGCTAGACACACTCAGCCATCTCATCTTCCCCAAAGGAGCCAAACACCCTCACTGGAGGAAAGATAGCCTCTTAATAAATGGTGCTGGAAAAATTGGGCTTCAACTTGCCAAAGATTAAAACTAGACCTATATCTCTCATGATGCACTAAACTAAAATCAAAATGGATTAAAGATCTAAATATTAAAATAGAAACTCTGAACCAGTTGGAACAGAGGTTAGGTAGAACCCTTGAAGACATCGGTGTAGGAAAAGATTTTATGAACAAAACCTCTGGTGCCCGTGAACTAGCACAAACAATCAACAAATGGGATCTCCTCTTATTAAAAAGCTTCTGCACAGCAAGAGAAACCACCAGCAGTGTGAAGAGACAACTCACAATGTGGGAAAAAATCTTCACCTGCTCTTCCTTAGACAAAGGTCTACTATCTCAAATCTATAAAGAACTTAAAAAATCAGACCTCCCAAATTTAAAGACCCAATCCAAAAATGGGCATCTGAAATGAACAGACATTTCTCAGACAAAGAAGTAGAAATAGCAAATAAATATATGAAAAAGTGTTCAACATCACTGGTCATTCGAGAGATGCAAATGAAAACAATGCTGAGATTCCACTTCACTCCAGAAAGAATGGCTGCTATCATGAAATCAACCAATAACAAATGCTGGTGGGGCTGTGGGGAAAGAGGAACCCTGCTCCACTGCTGGTGGGAGTGTAGACTGGTGCAACCACTGTGGAAATCAGTATGGAGATACCTCCAACAACTAGGACTGGAAGTCCCATTTGACCCCGCTATTCCACAGCTGGGGATCTTCCCCAAAGAATTAAAAGAATCATACCACAGTGATATATGTGTGCCCATGTTCATAGCAGCACAGTTTGTAATAGCTAAAACTTGGAAACAGCCCAAATGCCCATCAACTGGAGACTGGATAAAGAAAATGTGGGTTTTTTTTATAGAATGGAGTACTACTCAGCCATAAAAAATGAGAAATTAGAGACATTTATAGCTAAGTGGATGCACATTGAGGCCATACTCTTAAGTGAAATAAATAGGACACACATGTGTAAATACCAAATAGTTTATCTGATGTGAGAAACTGAAAGTGTAAATAAGCACTAAATGTATAATAGGTAATGTGAAATAGGAAGAAAAGGGGCAAAGGGGAAGGAAGTGGGAGGGCTAGGGGAAAGGATAGAAGGGAATGGGATTAATATGAGAAAATGGAAAAATAAGAACAAAATCTTTGTAAATAGGGAGGACTGGAGGGGTTGAAGGGAGGGCTGGGCAAGGGTGAAAAATAAGAACCAAGAGAGACTATGTAAAGGTGCAAATTTCCAATGATGAATGTCATTATATTGTATACCTAAAATGTACCAATGATTAGAATGAATAATCGATAATGTAAAATAGGAAGAAAAGGTCCAAAGGGGTAGGGGTAGTGGGAGGGGCAGGGGAAAGGAAAGAAGGGAAAGGAAAAATGATGAGAAATGGAAAAAATGGAAATAAAGTCTTTGTAAATAGGGAAGGGTGAAGGGTGTGAAGGGAGGGCTAGGAATGGGGAAAAAATAAGAACCAAGATGCATTATATAAAGGTACAATTCCCAGTGAGAAATGTAATTTTGTTGTATACCTACAATGTAGAAATAAAAGAATTTAATACAAAAAAAAGAAACAGATGAAAAAGAAAATCACCACAGATATTAAAATTGAACAATACAATTAGCTAAAATGAAACATTATATACAGAAATAAAAAACCCCCTACATTAAATGATGACTAAATTCCCAGGAAATAGTCCAATCTTCCCAAAGTGTACCAAAGATTTGGCACTTGAACTTAATTTAGTATAGGAAACCACTGTTTTGGGTTCACATTTTCGAAATCAACCAACAAAATGCTTGAAATTACCCTTAAATTGAGGATCACTGGTGAATGAGTCTTGTCAATAAATTCATCCTGATCCAATTTTTTATTTTTTTCCCCTGATCCTATGCTCAAAAATCTTTCCCTACACACATTTCTTGGGTGTTGAGGAAAGTCATGGTTTGGAGTATATCAAGTCTCATTGCAAGTTATACTTTGTTTTTTACCTTTTGGAAGTCTAGTAGATCTTGAGTTTAGTTATGGGTCAGGAGGCAAAAGCAGCTAGTGGGGGTAGGTCATGAGGAATACCAGTAAAACAGCCATTACAGGTTCAGGTTTTGGACAAAAGTAGACTAACTTCCTCATGGAGGAGTTAAATGGATAGAAGCATCTATCTGCAATAACATGTGGTCTTGGCAGAATTTTTAGGTTGAAAGTCTTCAATATCCTTGAAATCTGTCCTTCTCCCAACTTTTCAGGTTGTACTCCAACCATCCCAGTACCAACTTTAGCAAAAGAGATACTATAAGCCAAGCATGGTGGTGCAGGGTTGTTACCCCAGGTTCCAGGAAGGTGAGGTAGGGGAATTGCTATGAGTTTGAGATCAGCCTGAGCTACATAGTGAGTTCAAGGCCAGCCCGGACTACCTAGTGAGACCCTGGAGAAGGGGGGGAGGGGAGAGGGAGGAGAGAGAAAGAGAAAGAGCAAGAGAGAATAGAATTGAAAATTCAGTGAGGAGACAAGTTGGTGGAGCAGTGATTTGCCAGCAGCTCAGCTTCTCCAGGACAAAGTGTCTGAAGTTTGGATGGCAGTCACTTGGAGAAGAACCAAACTGAGGAGAGAGTACAAGGGAACAATGAGGGAACTGATAGAGGAGAAGAAAATATGATTAATTGATACAGAATAGGTGGTCCACACTGCAGAGAAGAAACCACAGTGTCCAGACAGCAACTAGCTAGCTGCCAGCCAGGAAGCACAGTGAAACTAATAACTTTTGTCCTCACACAGAAACTGCTCTGGGACCAGGAGAATCTTATGCAGTTCAAGACAGTGGGAAGAATGTGAGACTTGGATTCCCAAGCAGCCATCCAGTGGCAACAGTTGCACTGTTGCAGTACAAGTGCCCCAGGACATAGCCGTGCAGATCAGGCACTGGGTCAGGACACTATCATGCTGAAGGGCTGGGTGTTTGAACCTCAGTCCCAGAGAAACCCCTTGGTGGCTTCACACTGCCAAGTTCTCAGAGTGGATGAAGGAAGGACAGTCACAGGAGACTGCTGGCAGACGGAGAGCAGACTGAGAGGCACGGACTGGTGATCACGGACTCAGTTCCTGCAAACAACAACACCAGATTTAACTTGAATTATGTATGATTAGTAGCTCACATTGGCGCCATGTTTCTACTGCTAAAGGGAGACCCAAAACAGGGTTGTATGCTATGTTATTTCTCATTTACCTCTAACAGATGCCACTGTAATGGTTTAGCCTGTTACTGCTGTAGTTTAATTGATTTCCTAGGAATAATCTTTACTCAGTAGACAATTTAGAGCCAGTGAATTTGTCAAGTCCACAATCACAGCCAGGGAGAAGGTGAGCAAAGAGTTCCTAACCCAAGAACTTGGATTGGCTTAAATTCTGCAAAAATACCTACAAACTGGCAAAAAGAGGTCCTGAATCTGAGTTAACTCCAGTTTTTCAGTGGAGGGATGAAAGGAGTAATTAAGGTGTAAGCACTCAGACTCTAGCAAAGAAGCTATTTGGGAATCAGAAATGCAATGTCTCATTGGGATATCTAATCTGTGTTCCCATCAGATATCTTATTGTTTTAATTTTTTGTATTGAGTTGAGTTATTTAGTAACATAGTGTTATATTCTTTTATGGTTTCTTGTGTATATTAGGTTGTTACTCTTGTATATTTGTTCATTCATTGCCTCTGATTTAATAGGTGTCTAGGTTCTCTCGCTGGTCCCAGCTCTTTATCTAGTTTCTTCACCTCAACCTCCTGAGATAATAGTATTAACATATATTTTAATTCTTTTCCAAACATGTAAATGCCTCTTCCCAAGTTTTTAAATTTATCATACTTAGTCCCTCACAGTCACTCCTGCCTTCACTAGTGTAATACCTCAATCTTCCCCATCCTAAGCCTTTGCTCTTGCATATCTTACCTAGCTTACTGTCCTCTCTATAAGCAACTTCTGATAACCACATAACTTTCCTCAATCATAAAATGAACTCCCTTTCCCTATATCTCACCCTTGACCCCCAAAA
Organism: Heterocephalus glaber; assembly: GCF_053883595.1. Lineage (NCBI taxonomy): Eukaryota > Metazoa > Chordata > Mammalia > Rodentia > Bathyergidae > Heterocephalus > Heterocephalus glaber. Next base: position 8,285,334 of record NW_028258310.1, on the reverse strand, counting down.
TTATCCACTGAAAACTTTCAATACTAAACCTTCAATTCAACTAAAATTACTTCAATAAAATCAGAACCCATACCAATCTTTTCTTCTCATCTACCACTAGTCTCTCTTTCAAACCTCCCCCTTAGTGCCTAACACTACTCATCCAAACACTCACCATTCTCCCCACACTATCTCATCTACCTCATTGGAGAACAACCACATATAATAAATAGGTCATAGTGTACATAAAAAATAGACAAAGAGGGGAAGAGTAATTGTAAGGACTTTCATATAGAAGTGTTGTAAGATTAAACCTATGGATGCTGTTATAAATTGAACCAATTGTGTTGGCTAAACATAGGAACAGAATTGAAATCATCTAAGGTAAATAAAAGGAGTAAATACCCACACTGGAAATAAAACCTGAATATTATATGTGGCAAGGCAATATCCAACTAAAAAGCTCCATATAAGCTCCAAATTTTCTCCTCACTTCTTTAGTCCCCAACATGTAACCCTCCAAAAATGGAAGGAGAAAAATTAGGGGAAAATATATGTTATGGTTGTGTCTAGATGTCCCCCTAAAGCCTTGTGCAGTCTTAGGTGGGGCTTTTTTGGAGGTGGCTGAATCTAGAGTGTGGATTGATATAATGCAAGCATTAAGGGTGAGTGGTTACCAAATCAGTCCATTGATTGGTTTGGCACCATCCTAATCCCTGTAGCCTGGATACAGTATGAGGGACAGAAAAAGGCTTGTGAGGTCCCTTGCTCTCTTGTTGATTAGTTACCCTTGGCCCACCATGAACTGTTTTTTCTCTGCAAATGCTTGTCTGTCATGATACCCTGCCTTACAGCCAGTTGACTATGGACTGAAACCTCTACAAAATGTTAGTTAAATAAATCTTTCCCCCTTTTAAGTTTGGGTGTTGGATATTTTGTCTCAGAAATGAGAAAAGTAACCAAAACAGCATATAATCTAATATATACTGTATATATTAGATTATATGCAAATGAACACAGATACAAGTAGGAGAATGGGGAAAGAGGGAAATAGAAGATCTCCAAACCCGCTAAGTCCCCCAAGGCCAAGCAAGGGGTCTTAAAGGAGGAAGAAAACAAACACAATATTGTGGAAATCTATGAAAAGTTCTTAGAAGGTAGAAAGAAAATAGATAAGTTCAAAGTTTAAATGAACCAAAATTACTATTGAGCAATTATACTCAATATGTCCATGATGAATTTTGGAGAAATATGTAAAACATGGAGAAGCTAACCTAAACAGTTTAAAATTTTAATAACAGATTCAAAAAGGATATGGAATCCTCAAAAAGATGTCAGACAGAAACACCTAAAATAAAAAGCAGTACAGAATTCATTGCAAAAATGACCGACATGAATACAGAGTGTCTGATATTGAGGACAAAATAGTGAATTATTATAAAGAGCTCAAAGAAGCCAAAAATAAATAAGATAACAAGTTAAGACTATCTAGCACCTATGAGATGACAGCAAGAAGACACAACTAAGGCTAATCAGAGTTAGAGAAAATCTAGAAGATTGCACAGATGGATTTATTAACATGCTTATAGAAATTATGAAAGAAAATTTCCCAAATATAAAAAAGATTTTAAAATATAAGTAAGTCTTTGTAAATAGAGAGGGATGGAGGGGTTGAAGGGAAGACAGGGGATTGGGGAAAATATAACAATCAAGACATTACATAAAGGTACAAATCTCCAATGATGAATGTCATTATATTGTATACCTAAAATGTACCAATAAAATTAACTATAAAAAAAATGAAAAAATTGAAATCACAACAGACACTGTCAAAAACCAGAAGACAGTAACCAGTTAGAAAAATTATATACCAACAAATTAGTAAATTTTGAAGAAATATATTCCTAGACACAAACTACCAAAACTAACACTAGAAGATATAAATGTGCTTAATAACCCAATAAGAAGGAATGAAACTGACTCAGAAATAAAGAATCTACCAACAAAAAAAGCCCAGGACCTGATGGATTCACTGCTGAGTTCAACAGAACCTTTACTCACCAATAATCCTCAAGCTCTTCAAAGAAATTGAAAGGGGTAGAGTGCTCCCAAATTCATTTAAAGAAGCCAGTATCACTCTGATCCCCAAACCAAATAAAGACCCAACTAAAACAGAGAATTATAGGTCAATCTCTTTAATGAACAGAGATGCAAAAATCCTCAAGAAGAAATTAGCAAATAGAATGCAGCACATTATCAAAAAGATGATACATCACAAATAGGTTTCACCCCAGAGATGCAAGGATGGTTCAAGATATGTAAGTCAGAATGTAATACATCACTTAAACAGGGGTGAGGTCAAAAACTACATCATCATATCAATAGATGCAAAAAAGGCTTTTGACAAAATCCAATACCCATTCATGATAAAAGCCCTGAAAAAATATCTATAGAAAGACTATATCTAAATATGACAAAGATTATTTAAATATGATAAATATGATAAAGGTTATTTTAACAGACCAATAGCTGGCATTATAATAACTAGGAAAAACTAAAACTATTCCCTGTAAAATCAATAACAAGATGAGAATGTACACTATGACCTCTGTTATTCAACATTACTTGAAACATTAGCCAGAGCAATTAGGCAAGAGAAAGAAATAAGGACACATATAAGAAAGGAAGTATTCAAATTATCATTATTTGCAGATTACATGATACTCTATATAGAAGACCCAAAAGAACTACACCAAAAAACACTTATAATTAAAAACTTCAGCAAAGTAGCAGGACACAAAATCAACACACACAAAAAATCATTAGCATGTGTATATTCCATCAGTGAACAGGATAAGAAGGAAATTATTAAAACAATACTGAAAAACAATTCTGAAAACAATACTGAAAAGTATTTACTATAGAAATCAATATAACAAGCTATAAAAAATATTTAAGAATTTACAAAATTGGCTAAGAGTTGGATGTGGAAGAGTACAAAGAATCTATCTGCACACTGGAGACTAAAGGATTCAGTCAAAGGTCTGGAGCTCACTGCAGAGTCTGAATCAGGAGGTCAATGGATCTGTGATGAAAAGTTGAAGAGTCTGTGCTGGAAGCCAGTGGATGGCATCCAAGGTGAAGGCAATGACTGGGGCTCCTCTGAATACACAGAAGCCTTCTTCATTTTCCTTTTATACCATCTAGGGACAAGCTGCATTAAGTGGGTCTTCCACACCATAGGGTGTGGAATTGCTGAGCCAATTTAGTTGAGCTTCTCTTACTCAAATTTGACACAATCAATCAACCCTCACAAATAGCATTTATAGTCACTTTAAGAAAAATGAAATATCTAGGAATTAATCTAACCAAGCAAGTAAAAAATTTCTACAAAGAAAACTACAGTACTCTGATGAAGATTAAAGAGAACATGAGAAAATGGAAAGATGTGTCTTGTTTCTGGATAGGCAGAACAAATGTCAAAATAGTCATATATTAATCATACAATTTCATGTAATCCCAATCAAAATACCAATAGCATACTTTACAGATCTAGAGAAATCAATCCTAAAATTCATATGGAACCAAAAGAGAACCAGAATACCCAAAGTAATTTTGGGAACAAGAGCAAAGCAGGCAGCATAGTAAAACATGATGTCAAGCTATACTACAAAGGAATAGTGATGAAAATGGCATGTTACTTGAACAAAAATAGACACATGGATCATTGAAAGAGAATTTAGGATACAGAACCCTCCCCAGACATATTCAACTATTTGATATTTGACAAAGGGGCCCAAAGCATATGTTAGAGGTAAGATAGCCTATTCAACAAGTAATGTTGGGAAAACTGGTTATCACTTTGTAAAAGAATGAAACGGGACACTTATCTCTCATCATATACTAAATTAAAATAAAAATGGATCAAATATCTAAATATTAAAACAAAAACAGTAAGCCTCCTGGAAAATAAAATAGGTAAAACACTTGAAGACATAGGTGTAGGAAAGGATTTTCTAAATGGAACCATAATCACACAAGAAATAGCAACAAGAATCTACTAATGGAATTACATCAGGCTAAAAGCTTCTGTACAGCAAAGGAATTGATCAGTAGAGTGATAAGAAAACCTATAGAATGAGAAAAAAGTTTTGTCAGCTACTCCTCAGACAGAGGATTAATACCTAGAATATACAAAGAACTAAAATAAATAAATACATAAACCAGCTACCTAAAATGGAAGATCTAGTCAATAAATAGGTTACAGAAATGGACACTTCACAGAGAAAGAAATACAAATGATTAACAAATATATGAAAAAATGTTCAACATTTTTTATTAGAGAAATACAAATTAAAACAACACTAAGATTCCATCTTACTCCAGAAAGAATGGCAATCATTAGAAAATAAAACAATAATAAATGCTAGTGTGGCTGTGATGAAAAAGGAAGCCCTTTGCATTTTTAGTGGGAATTCAAACTAGTACCACCATTATGGAAATCAGTATGGAGATTTCTGAAAGAATTGAAATTAGAAATTCTATATGACCCAGCTACCCCCCTGATAGGTATCTTTCCCAAGAGCTTAAGTCACCATGCTACAGTGATACATCCAATGCCAATGCTTATAGCAGCACAATTTACAATAGCAAAATCTTCCTATATACCCATCAGAAAATGATTGGATAATGAAAATGTGGTATTTACATATAATGGAATAGGACTTGACTATAAAGAATGACACATTTAAGACATTTGTAGGAAAATGGATGTACCTGGAAAATATACTGTTGAGTTGAATAAACTAGACACACAAGCTTAAATACACTCTTTCATTTGAGTGAGGCAAAGTACAAACAAAGAAAATGATAAAAGTTGGATAGAAAAAGACAAGGTGATGGATCTCTTGGAATGGGGAAGTGATCCAAGGGAATAAAGGAAAGAGGTGAGGAAGGTAAGGGGATATAAGAAGAATAAAGATGTGCCATATGTAGAAACCTAATAACTTCAATTAATGTAATACTATATGCCATAACATGAACTAAGCCCCAAAGCATCAGCAAGTATAAAAAAGTTGACATGGGTACTCAAGGTGGGGAGAGGGAGGGAAATAGAAGGGAACTAAAAAAAAGCTATAATATGTACATATAACCACTCTCCAAGATGATTGTAAACTGCGTGAATTGCAAACACATACTAATAAAAAAAAGAATTGGAAATTCAATCTGCATTTCTAATTCAGCCACCTACAGGATTGGATGGTGTGCTTGATTTTCAGAAATAATTACCCTGTGGTTACAGAATATAGGTTTACTGAAGGACAGTTATTGGGATATTCAGATTCCTTATGAAGACCTTAAGCTTGGAGTTCAAGGTCCTGAGCACATTATTCTCTTTCACGCATTTCTGCAGCTTAACCAACCAACTTCATCCAATTTCTTCTTTTCATTATGGCAGAAATTAGCAGGCCACCCAGAGCCCTTACTTCCACAGGAACTGATTACAGTTATCTCTAGGTGATATTTTCAGAAACAATTTGCTGCTGCATCTCATATATGACCATTCTCCCTTCTATTCCTGGAAACAAGGTTATTAACGCCTTTAAGCTCAATCTTATCAGAAGACCCAGTCTAACTAACTCAAAGCCATCTGGAGAACACATCTTAAAGATTGTGTTCCTCTGGAACCAGTTTTTTATATCATTTTTTTATAGCAGTCAAGCTTCAATCAGAGGAGCAGAACCATTAGGAATGTAGATACAAATATATATATAGAGAGAGATGTAAATATTAATACAGAATTGGGTGAGATGCAGCCATTTAGAGATATGTAGATTAAGATACAAATAAATTAAGTTATTTGCTACTTGACCTCATACAATTATAGAAACTTGTTAGTGTGTGGTGGGCTATTATCTGCATCTGATGTTGGAATTGAAGTATGAATGGCAGGCAGTCAGGAAGAAAATATATACTATTGAGAAAGCAATTATAAGTGCTTGGACCAAAAATAAGAGTGGGGATCTAAGAGGATAAACCAAAAAAAAATCAGTTCTTGCTACCTCTGACCTTGATGATATAGGTGACTTTGCAGGAGATGCTATTGCTACTGCCCTTCATCAGAAAACTTGACCCATAGGTAGTTCAGGAATTAGAAGGATCAGGTAAAGAGGAGCAATAAAGCCTTAATTTCTGTCCTTTTTTGCATAAGATAAGCCAGTAGATAAGTAATAATGTGTTTAAATGATAAGATGGCTGCTTTTTACATCCTTCTAATCTCGCATAAAATTGTTCCTTTTGATCAACCATAATCTGAAATATATAGGAGAAAAAACTATGGGAAATGTAGTTTAGCCTATTTAAATTGATATTAAAAACACCATGATATCTTTCCTGATTTGCTCTCTTTTTCGTCAGTTACTGAGAGAGGAAGGTGAAGTATTCAACTACAGCTGTGGATATGTCTAGTTCCCTTTAAAGCTTTATTATTTTGGCTTCATATAATTTCAATATGTATTATGAGATACTTAAACATTTCAGATTGTTTTGTCTTTTTGGAGAATTGACCTGCTTTATCATTATTCAATGTCCTTTTTTATCCTTAATAATATTTCTTTTTCTAAAGTCTATTTTGTCCAATATCACATGACTACTCTACCTTTGTAGTTTGGTGTTTGCATAATAAAACTTTTTCTGCTCTTCTATTCTCTATATTAAAGTGGATTTCTTGCACAACATATAGTTGACTTGACAGTTAAAATAAAATCTGAGTATTTTAAATGATTTTAAGCAGATAAGTCTTTAAACTTGTTTTTTAAAATTTAACTGTTACATTTCAATCATACATTTTAAGTATGGTCCTAATATGTTTGGAATGAAACTACCATTTTAAATTAGTTGTTTTGTATTTGCTTCATCTGTTCTTTCTTCCACTGTTTCCAAACATAAAAGCATCTGAAATGAAATCGATTTTGCCTGCTCTATTGATTACTTGTGTCTCTGTTCTTTCTAGATTTTTACTGATTACCCCAGTGAGACAGGAGATTAGGGCATGGCAAACCTGGCTGGAGAATTAGGTGTGATCTGTTAATTGCTAAATCCTAGGACACATGTCCAGAAGGGTTCCCAAAGCCCTGTACATGGACTTCTTGTGAGAATTTGAGCAAGTTTTCCATAGGATGGAGTGGGTGATACAGAAAAGACAGTTCATACTGACTTTTTGACACTGTGTTCCCTTTTGCATGGTGGTCCATCCTCAAGCTGTTGGGTTATATTTCCTTTCCAACTTTTTCTTGGCCCAAACTCACTCTCCAGAGCCTGTTTCTTTTCCTACTTTTAATAACACTTTGCTACCATTTGCACTTGTTTTGACCAATTGTTTGCTCAAGACAGAAAAAGCCAAGAAACCACCTTCGGAAGGAGACTCCAGCACCCAAAAATTCAGTAACATATTTGGTTTAGCCAGCCGGGAGAAGAGGTAAGGGCCTTTCGGCATATTTTTTGTCTCTAAAATACTGTGAATTTTTTTTTTTTCTTTCCCTGTCTCTCTCTTCCAGACTGGAGAACTCAGGAGACTTTTCTCCTGGCATGAGGAACTGCTTCCTGGTGTGTCCCACCATGTGGGATGGAGAAGGGGGAGCTCATAACCTCTGTGTTTTTTTCTCTCACAGCTAGTAAGACGCCTCCAGGCTTGCCTCAAGTTTATCTCCCCTTTCTTTCTTTTTCCTGTTTTCTATCTGTGCACCAGAAGGAATAAAGTAGCCAGAGAGTCTCTTCTTATGTCCCTTTGTTCTAGTATTTCTGTTCTCTGTGGTGTTTTGCCACTCTTTTGGCTAATTAGTTTGGTCTCTGCCTACATCCATGCTTTTCCCCTGGATAGCCATCTCTTTCTCAGGGTGCTATTTTAGTCCTGGTCACCATCTTGTCTTATCACAGGACTGACTGGCTATCATCTTGTCTTGCCGTGTGGCTGGATGCCATTTTGCATCAGCTCACCCTTCCTTCCTTCCTTCCTTTGTTTTTTAATCAACTGGCCATACAATCCTGGGGAATCTCAGCCTTGTAGATAGGTGATAAGCCACCAATTTTAGATAACATGTGGGCTTCTTTCCTCTTTTCTTCTAAATTGGGCTAGATTCCTTTTCATTTCTTTTAGCAAAATTCAGGTAATTTATAGACATATGCCTGATGGCCTGAGCAGAACAAAAGAACAGCTAGCAATGCTTAACTCAAGTAAAAGTGTGTTAAAGGACAGCCATCTTTATTCTTAGCATTTTAAAATGTTTTTTTCTTTAAAAAAAAACCAAACAGGTGTCTACCTCTACTGCCTTAAACAAGCTTCAGCACCAAAATTTGTACTACTATGGTAAATGCAAGAGATATTGTTAAGTGCTCCACCCTGCTTAAGCAGAGCCATCAAGTGCGTCAAAGTCTTGATGGGGCAGATTCCATCCACCCTGACCTTCTGAGAGTTTTAAGGGGCTAAGTAAACCCATCAAGTGGCTCAACACCCCTCTTCCTAAGGAGACAGTCGGCCTTAGTATGGAGACAAAAAGCCCTCAGTATGACTTTCTTCTATGCTTCTATGAAAGATGTCAGTATCATCCTAACTTTGAACAGAGACATCTGTCTAGCAAATACTTGAGTCCTACAATGGACACTTTGTGGGCTCAAACTGGGTTTCCTCCTTCTACATGGAACAGCATATTAGTGAACCAAGGCCTAGTTGTCTCACTCTATAGGCCTCGAGAGGAGCCATGGGATTTCCTGAACCATGCCCCATAGATTCCAATGACTTCACCGCTAGGCTGTATCCTTGATCACTGGGAAAGGTTTGAACCTTCTGATTTAAAAAAGGAACAGCTTATCCACTACTACAACATGGTTTGGGTTCAGTATGAACTAGGAAATGGTAAAAAGAGGGGTATGGGATGGTAGTTTAAACTATGAGACTATTTTTCATTTAAATTATTTCTGCTTAAAATTTAGAAGGTGGAATGAAATTCCTTATTTTCAGGATTTTGTGACCCTTTATCTCAGAACAAGCCCAGAAATTATGGTCTTTAAATTGACCCCCGAGGAAGAGAGATATATTTGATGATCCTATCCTTGAATCCCCATTTGTCTCTTGGGGGTATGGGTCTCTGCCATTTGTTTAATGAAAAATGTCAGATGGGACCCCAGACACTTATGACCCAATCGCTGGACATGGCCTTTTGTGTTCAACAATTAGGATCTGGAGGAATGGCAAAAGACCAAAGCTAGAATTATAGCTGTCACAATTGGCAATGTTTTAAACTCACCCAGGTCATTTAAAAGAAAACTGAGGTTCCTGCTTTAAGTTCAAGAAGTCTGGAGTCTGTCCAAACAACTACAAGCCACTGCCTGGGCTCTGCTCCAAGTGTGAGACCACCAATGTGGTTCATGACACTGATTCATGGCACTGGAGGGTTAACTGTTCTTGTTCCCAGAGAGGGGCCAGGCCAGCCAAAACCCTCATTTCCTGAGCTGAAGAGATCCAAAAGAACCTACAGTGCCTGTCCATGGATATTACCAGCTCCTATGAGGAACTCTGGGTAACACTGGAGGACTCTGGTGAGCCAATTCAATTACTTCACTCTGTTTTGACTCACTTCTGTGGAAAACACTCCTCTAGATCTACAGCCATAGTTCGGCTTGAGAGGACCCCTCATTGGAGATTCTTTACTCTTGCTCTCACTTGTGACTTTGAAGGCCGAATGATTAATCATGAGTTTCTAATTGCATCACAACTCTGCTAATAGGAGGAGATTCACTAGCAAAATTTGTGGAAATTATGATAAAGGCCCAATGGGTTTTACCTGTTGGGTCTATGCCAGGTCTCTCTGACCTAATGAGCCAACAGGTGGATCCTGCTGCATGGTATAATAAAATACCTGACTTAAAAAAACCCTTCTTCCTCTACATATCAGAAAAGAGAGAAACTGCTTTGGGTGTTTTGACCCAAAGGCTAGGACAAGAACTCTGCCCAGTGGCATACTTTTCAAAAAGTTAGGCGGAGTGGCTGCTGGATGGCCACCCTGCCTGAGAACAAGCAGCTCCAACTATGCTAGCAGAGGATGCTACAAAACTAACTTTAGAACAGAAACTAGAAGTCTTGACTCTTCATTAGGTCAGAGCAATTCTTGAGACCAAAGGTTACTTGTAGTTAACAGGGGAATGGCTTGCTAATTATCAGACCATGGTCTTAGAAAACCCTGAGGTTATTATAAAAACTTGCACTACTCTTAACCTTACTCTCTGATGCCTACATGCCCAGAAGTTAGCTACTCTTGTGAACAAATGATATTGCATACCTATCCAAACAGGAAGGACATCAGTGATCTGCCCCTCCAAGATTCTGAGGAGGTGTGGTTCACTGATAAAAGTAGCTTTGTCTAATAATGGTATCAAAAGGCAGGTTTTGCAGTTAATTCATAATAGGTCATTGAAACAAAAACTTTTCTCCCAGGGACCTCTGCTCAAAAGACAGAGCTAAAAGCTCTTACTTGGGCATTGATACTAGAAAAAGGCAAGAAGCTATATATCTATACAGACACCAAATATATCTTTCTGGTGCCCATGCAGCAATCTGGAGAAGAGCTTGCTAACTAACAAGCAATCATCTATAAAACACAAGCAGGAATTTCTACAACTCTTAGAGTAGTGGTCTCTCATCCCAAGAAGGTCGCTGTCATTCATTGCAAGGGATCCCAAAGAGACACATCTAAAGTCTCCTTGGGAAATCGAAAGGCTGATAGAGAGGCAAGAGCAACCCTACATTCCCTCAAGGGCCTCACCCTATTCCTTATCCTGAGGAACTATTCTGGTCCTTTTCCAAGGGATGCAGTGACAGGATATAAAAATCCTTCATGGGAAATGGTCACTAGAGTTTTCATAGGACTAAGAAAAAAGTCAACCCTGAGAACCTCTGGAAGATCTGATGCTCTTCTTCAGAAAGCAAAACTCCAATATTGGTCTGGGTGCAATTAAGTAGAATCACTGATGACTGATTCACCACAGCTTTAATGGGCACCTGTCTTAAGGCTCCTGTTTTTAATTAGATGTTACATAAGTAATCTTTGCTAAGGCTGTGGTTCTCAGGCTCTTGATAATTTATTTAACCTCTCCTTGCCATACTTTGTCCTCCACAAGAAGCAGGAAAATTTGATCTGCTTCTCATACTTAGGTTTTATATCCTCAACATAATAATAAAGTTACTTTCTGTCCTCTATCAAACAGACAGCTCATTAGTCCCTAACTCTTTCCTAATTGTCTTGTCAGGTTTTTTTTCAACCCAGCCAATGATCCACAGCACCCCAAGGTAGCTGGAGAACACATAATCCCCAGTATGTAGGGCCTATAGCCTCTTCCAGCCAGAAGAAACAATAGAAGACAACAACCTTCACTCCCTCAGCACCCCATAAAGAATTATGGGAATATAGGCGTCTCAGGGAGAAATAAGACAGATTAGCTAGTGGCAAAGCTGGCTGGAGGAATAGGTGTGATCTATTAATTACAAAATTCCAGAACACATGTGGAGAACAGTTCTCAAAGCCCTGAATGTGGACTTCTTGCAAGTATTTGAGCAAATTTTTAATAGGATAACCTAGACTTGACATCAGGATGAAAAGTGGGTGATCCAGAAAAAAACAGTCCACATTTTTTGCCACTGTGTTCTCCTTCGCATGGTGGCCCACCCTCATGCTGTAGGGTATAGTTCTTTTCCTACTTTTCCTTGACTTTTCCAAAGTCACTCTGCAGAGCCTGTTTCTTTTCCTATCTTTAATAAAACTTTCCTACCATTTGTACTTGTTTTGACTAATTCTTTGCTCAGTCAGAAGGAACCAAGAAACCACCCCCAGAAGGAGACTCCAATATCCATAACATTAGATTTTGCAATACCTATTTTATTTTTATCTATCTGTCAAGTATAGTACAGAGATGTTACAATAATATCTTCCTAACTCTCCTCTTAGCTAGTCTGGCATGGAGCTGAGTTTGTGGTTGTGGTTGTTATCTGCAGTACCCTACAGTCTTTCCTTTCCTCCTGGAACTATTTCTTCTTAGACTTTTTGTCAGTTTGTTGCTGTTATCTCACTTTTCCAAAGAATTCATGAAAATTTGTATGTTAACAATATTCTTTCTTTCTAGCATTGTAAGAATGGAATTGACATCCTTTGCAGCTCTCTAGGAACCCAAATAGAATCTATATCCCAATGTTGTATTTTTAATGTAAGATATGCTTATGCTATGCCTGCATGCTCCAGTTTACTGCAGCCCTCGATATTTCTTATAGCATTACACTTTATTACTTTATATAATTGTATTACTTTTTTGGACTTTGCAAGTGTTTGAACTTTTGGCTCCTGGTTTAGAGACTTTTTCCTAATTTTCATTCTAAGTAAACAGATTTCAATCCTTTTATCAGATATTATCCAACTTAGCCTTAAATACGTGTGGCTGTAAGGAACACATTTCTAAGGCTTGTAGCAAAAATCTCTATAACTAAGATTCTTACTATTGGCATCCATTATCTTAGCTCATTTGTGCTGCTATAATAAAATAGCTGAGACTGGGGAATTTGTAAACAATAGAAATGTTTTTCTCACAATTTTGGAGGTTTAGAAGTCCAAGATAATAGCACCGACAGGTTCAGTGTCTGGTGAAGGCCTTATCTCTGGTTCCAAAGAGGATACGTTGTTGTTGTGTCCTTACATGGAAGAAGGCACAAGAGCAAAGAAGGCAAAAAGGCCTGAGCTCTCCTCCTTAATATCTAGCATAAAGATTCTTAATTCCATTTGTGAAGGCCAAGCCCTTGTGATAAAATCACCTGCTAAATTTCCCACCTCATAATACTATCATATTGGTGATTTTTTTTTATTTTGTTTGATTGGTTGTTGTTGTTGTTTTATTTTTTTAGACAGGGTCTCCTTATGTAATTCAGGCTGGCCTCAAACTCAGGGAAATCCTCCTGCCTCAGTGTGTCCTCCCAAGTGCTGGGATTACAAGTGTGCATAACCATGCCTGGTTTGGTGATTAGTTTTTAACATACAAATTTTGAAATATAGATACATTTAGACTGTAACACCCACTCTCTTATGTTTTCAGAATTCCTAATTAAAATACAAATAAAGGTCTTGAGATGCAGAATATATCAACTAACTAATTATCAGTTTTCACAAGACTAGAAGGTAAGTTCCTGAGAGGTTTAAAAAAAAGGTTTGAAAAGGTAAATTTTGACATCTAGAGCAGATTAAGGCTAGAACTGTAATGCATACCATGACAGAGGAACATTATCTGGTATGTAAAGGACCACACAATAGCCAATGGACATATAAAGGTCCAGGTGGGGTGGAGTAAGGAAATAGGTGTCATAAAAGCAAAAAGAGCAAAGAAAGGAATCTCATCCTGGAGTGAGGGAAATAATTACTGAACAAATAAAACAAGTTTTACCTTATTTATGCTTTTTTTTTCTTAGAGCCAGAATAGATGTCACTTTTATTCACCTCATTTCAGCTGTAGGGTGTGGAAATTCTCAGAGACCATCAGATATAGGAGGACCAGGGTTTAAGTTTCTCTGGTTTAACTCAATTTAATACAATCATTTTTTAAGTCTATAAATGTTTATTTAAGGAATTTCACATGTTGTGATGTGTTTCCCTATGTTGCTGAGGCAGACTCAAGGCAGCAGAAAGGGTCAGAATAAGGTTTCTTTGGCAGAACACTTTATAGCATCCACAAAATTACTGCAATGTATTTACGCATTTGACTATTTTAGGGCTGTGAGTAATGCATGAAGTTATTGCTCATTTTTAGATCGACTTCCAGATGAGCAGATGATTTGGCTAAGATCAATCACACCAGTGATGACTGGTGAAGACTAAATTTGAGGTTCATGACTCCTAACCTAATATCCTTTTTGAAAAAGTTTTGTGAAGAAGAAAATTTGATAGAGCTATCTGGTTATATGAAGATGAGAGCCCAAGAAACTGCCAGAGATCCCCCTGTAAACTGATATAAGCCAAAATTTCACTTTTGCTTTAGTTGTCAATTTTTTATCACATAGATCCATTTTTAGTTATTTTCTTAAGCCAAAGAAATGTTGGAAGAAAATCATTACTCACCTACTCAAAACCTCAGGAGCTGCCAAACTTCCAAGCATACAGTATAAGTAGTTTGATCAGGTTCACTCTTAAAGGCCTGGAAACTCCTTTTATTTATCTCTGCCTGCTAGCTTTTGCCAGTCCTATCAAATCTACTTCTAATATTAGTTCTTCCATGAAACCTCTGGCTTAACTCATCCAGATATGATACTTTTTTCCTCTGAATTTCCAATATAATTTACTTGATTTATTGGGTGTTTTAGAATACATCACTTCCTAAGTGCCTTTCCAATAAATATATAAAATGAGAGTAGTTAATGCTGAAAAGAGAAATCAGATATTAAACTAAATCAGGGAGAAGATAAAGCTCATTTATTAATACATTTATTTAAAAATATTTTCTGACCTTCTATAATGCACCAAGAACTATAGAAACACTTGGTATATCACGATAGACAAAGAAAGTTCCTACCTGAATTGTTAGTGGGTGTTATTTAAATACTTCATTACACTGAACTCTGAACTTCACTATAGTGTATCCTTTAGTTTGTACTGCTCTTTTAATAAGTTCTGCCTGACAATATATTTTGTGTATGTGCATTCACTAAAAGTAATTGCAAACACTGTTTAAAAAGAAAAAATGTATTTTCTCACCTTTCTAACATACTTAGGACCTGATTCACTGTATATAAATGGGCATTCAAATGATTATTGATTAAAAGCTGATATTTCTGTTTTTTTCTTCTTTTCTCATATTTTTTTCTTTCCCTTCTCCCCCCCCCCCCACCACTTCACCTTCCTCTTTGAAACTTTTCTTCCTATTTCACATTATCTCTTATACATTTTGGTCCTCGTTCACACTTTAATGTATATCTAAAATGTACCAATAAAGTTAATTTTTAAAAAAAAATTTAAGGGGGAAAAACAACAAGAAAGAGAGTATGACAGCAGCAATCAGCTTAGAACTTTTTCCAAGTATAGAACAAAATGGAGTTAGACATATCTTCGGCTTCAACTATTTGATTAAAAACTTCCTTAATGTATAGTTAATATGACAAAGACCCCCTTCCCATACAAATTTATCGTTTCATATATCCATTTTAAACAAATAACAAGAATCAATCATATTCACATATTAAATTGCCCTGTTATCAAAAAAGCTGACATTTTAATATGACAAGGATTACAAGCTCTGGTGAATAAATGTAGGGCTAAATCAAACAATGTAAAAGAGAAGCATTCTTTGACAAATTACAGACTGTTGGTTTCTGGAGAGAGGCTGGCACTGAGCTTCGGCTGTTATAGATTTCTGTGAATTTTGATGCCAGAGAGGACTATGATAAAGGCTTACACTGTGAAGTTGCACTAATTGAGCTATATTCCCACCCAAGGGTTTGAAGCCCATGATCTTTCTGTACTATAATTATAGTAAGATATTGTATGATTATATGCAATGTAAATATATAGAGAAAGATTTAGATATATGAAATCTATTATATGGCATTGGTCAGTGGTGTTGTTTGAAGCTTGACAGCTTAGAATACCTGATGATGCAGATTCTAGTCTGAGCCAGAGGTCCTAGAACAAGGAGCACTAAAACAAGGTCCTAGAACAATGTCCCTTCTTCAGCCCTGAACAGAATGGGTGTCTACTGATAATAGAGTTCAATTCATTTTACTCACTTTACTGCCTAAATTGCTAATCTCTTTTATAATCGCCCTTATAGGCATATTGAAACTAATATATAACCAACTATCCTAGCAATGACTCAGCTGACACACAAAGTAAACTAGCATAAGCAATTACAATAATGCCTACTACATGCTACATGTCAGTTAAAATTAGCAATTTCTAATTTTTCAGGAGTCATAAACCCAAATATTTATATGAAGTCCCAAAGTTTACATGTTTATAACTTCATCAAAATTTTAATTAATTACATCTGTGTATTTTAAGTGTACTAAAAACACATTTGTGACTACTAATTTATAACCATCTGTAGCACTTAGTTTTGGTATTGTGTATTTAGTCAATTTATTAACTGAACACTGGGGCTACTGCACTAAATAAAACCAAAGAATTCTTTGCCCTGAGGCTCATTCATTTTAGTGGTGATCATACGTGAAGGGGGAATGAGGAAGTGATGAGCAGGGTAACTTAAAATAGGCAGATAGGAATGACAAGTTCTATGAAGATAATTCACTGTGGTAAGAGGAGAGGTGTCTTACTTTTCTCTCATTGTGGAGACTAAATACTAGAGACCCAAAGTTAAAGGAGGAAAGGTTCATTCAGCTCAGTTTGTAGAGGTTTCAGTCCATAGTTGGCTGGCTCCAAGCAGAGTTCACATGGCAGAGTGGTGTCTCAGAGGAGAAACAGTTCATTGCACACAGAAGACAGAAAAGCAACAAGGGACCTTAACAGCATCTCTCTACCCCTTTTATCTTATCCAGACAGACTACTTAGGGCAGGTAGCACTCATGCCCTTAATCCTAATGTCCTTGAGCCTAGCATTGCACCAGGAATCAATTCCAGCATCATACCTCTGAAAAAGCCCCACCTTTGGCTGCCTGAGGCTTTTGGGGAACATCCAGACACAGACCATAACAAATGCAAGGCCTAATTAGGAGAAAAAAAGGAAAAATAATTTATGTAGAATGATTATGGAGTCCTGTATAGGTGGACATACAAATCTGGAGCTTAGGAGAGAGTTCAGGCATTGGAACATCCATTAGGGATTGTCAGCAAATAGAAATTTAAAATCACATTGTATAAGATTACTATAGAAATGAGGGTAAATGAACAGCTATGAGGCCACAGCCATGGACATGCCATATTTAGAGGATGAGAAATTGAGTAACCAACAAATATGTGTGGGATGCAAATAGGCAGTGTCAAGAGAAAAGCCAAGTAATGAGGATGTTTCAGAAGGCTCACATAAGCAAATGCTCTTGACAAATGGAGCAACTGAGCACCAACATTGACCATTGTGTTTGGCAGGCTAGAGGACGTTGGTCATTTTACCAAGATAGTTTTAGTGGATTGATGGGGACACAAAGAGAGTGGCTTCAAAAAAGCATGAGAGGAGAGTCAGTACCTTCAAGTTTGTTTTAAAAAGAACAGAACAGAGAAATGTGTCAATAGCTGGAGGAGAACATAGGTTAAGTGCTTTCTGTCATCGCTGTCATCTGGTTTCCAAAGGTGGGTGATTTCTTTTTGTTATTGTTGCTATTTAGTTTTTAGAGATGGGAGATATTTCAACATGTAAAATACAAGAGAGGGAAAATAAAATTACTTTAAAATATTGAACGAAGTTGGTAGGGTTCTCGATATATTGCATATATACAAAAATGAAAATGCTAATAAAACATTATGAGACTATTTTCTTAATGTTTTATAGAATTTAAGAATGCACCAGAATATTTGCTTTACCAATTCTTTTGGAGATGGCAGGGTTTTTTTCAAAAATCAAACATAAATAAAGTAGTTGAACTTTTCATCTACTTTTTAAATGGCAACTTATTTAAGTCTATCTGTAAGAACCATTTAATATAAATTAGCACTTTCCAAGAATAACTTTCATTTACCATTGAAGGATATACAGAGAAAAATTAATGACATAATAAAACTGGCTTTGGGGGTGCATACTCTATGTATTTCAACAAACTAATAGATCTCTGTGTCTTCCACCAGGTTCAGCATACAGAGGAATTTCATCACCCCAAAGAACTCCACAGGCTACTACTTGTATTCACACACTCATCCAGCCCAGCTCTTGGTACAGCTGTTATCCTCTTGGTTATCACTGATCTTTTCTTCATGGCTATAGGTTTACTTTATGTCAAATGTGTGTTTCTCAGTGTTTCCCACAAAGGTTTCTATCACTCCTTGTGGGCAACTTCTGAGAGGAAATGTAATAGATAAAGGCAATTAAAATAGTGTCATGATTCACTCTGTGGGCACAAGGACATATGACAAGATGAAATGGGAAAAAAATAGCTAACTATTAATGCCAACCCTTTGCTTTTTCCCTCGGATATCTGTTGCCAACTTCCCATTTTATGTCTCACTCAAACTTCATGGGGAGATGTGGAAAAGTTTCCAAAAAGAGCAGGAACGTATAACATCAATGTTCTCATTCAGTGAAGCCTCACTCATCACAAAACAGGAAGAATGAAAGGTGAGTGTGAGAAATCACAATAATTTCCTCCCTACACTGGAATTATGTTTAAAATTTGAGCTCCAGGAAGACACAGCCAACTTAGTGATTTTTTTTCAGATAGAGGGAAGAATGGAGAATCTTTCCCTGGGGGAGAAAGGCAAAAGAAAGTATAGATGCATTCCTTTAAAATCATCTCATTTCTGAGAGATAAGGAGACAATTTGCAAGTTGGGCACTAGTCTGAGGCAGAAATTCCCTATACCATGAGTCTGGGAAGAATAATAGAGATGATAAAATGATATATATTTGGACAAAAAAATTCCTATCCCTACATGAATTTCCCTGTGGTGGCTGGGGCATGGCATTTACAAGGTTAATACCTTTCCTCTGGCTCCAAGAGGTGATGGAAATTGGTTTGGAGAGTGAACTGATGACCTCCCAGAGGCTACCTGACCAAAAAAATATTCTTAAATCAAAGAGATTACAGTGATGTATGTAAATTGTTAGATGTGAGTTGATGGCTGCCATCTGCAGCACAGCGTACAGGTGACCGTACAACTCGACCCTGGTGCCACAAAACAATGAAGGGAAACAGACTTTTGTCTTCCTTGCTGTGAATGTCTAAAGGACTATCAGGGTGGACTTCTTCCTTGACTTGTAGCCCTTTCAGAGGAAGGAGTAAGAACTCCAGAATTCAGATTTGAATTTAATTGAGTCTGAGTTAGTAATCCTTATAAATGGCTGATTGGATTAAATTTAATCCCAATGTTACCTGTCTAGGGGCAAGTCAAGAGTTCTTGTCGCTGAAGCTAATGACTGGTACATAAATTTGGCATCAGAAACATTACTTTTGTATCTCAGAAACCATCTTTAGAGGCAATATATGGCTATTGTTCTCATTCCTGGCTCATACAAAATTCCTCCAAGGAATCATTATGGCATTGCCTTTCATGCTGAGGTTTCTTTAGTATTTTTTCAAAAACAAAGCATATTTCTCACACTTCACTTAAAATTAGTACAAATTCTAGCTAAATTTTGTAAAGATAAAGTACATACTTAATAATGGTCAATTTTAAACACTGTAAGGGTAAAATTGCTTATGAACTTTATATTCTTCAGGAAAGTGGAAAGGAAGGTCAAAGAACTAGGGTAACGAGATGATTTCCACCTCTACTATCTAGAAGAGCCTCCTTCCAAGTAGACCATACATCCATTGGAGCCTGGAGCAAGCATTTTAAATTTAACCACAAGAGTGGGGACCATAGCTTTGATCCTTAGCTTTGAAAGTTTTGCTGAGCTTCTCAAGATCTTTTCTCAAAATTAAGAAAAAAAGAATCATCCAGGGAGCTTGTTAAACATGAAGATTCAGGTTCAGCTGACCTGGGATTCTTCTTTTTTTTTTAACAAGCATGAACTACAATTTGACTAAAGATATCGCGAAAGACTTGGTTAATGAGTTCTGTGCACCCAGTTTGAACTTCCTGGATCTGAAGCCTTCTCAGTATGGGACCCCAATTACTGTCACTTTCCAGTGCTAATGCAACTCAGCAGTCCCCACAGGATCCCCACTCCTTCTCTAGGGCTTAATCAGCACAATTAATCACTCGTCTTCTTTTAAAAATTCTCCACTCATTTGTGGGAATTTCTGTATTTTGATACAGCAGTTACTCCCTCAAGATGTGCAGGCAATGGCTGATACCTTGGTGCATATCTGCCATCTGGTGGCGAGAGGTAATTCTAAGAGACTGACAAATTAAGGACAATCCTTTCTAATTCTGATTGATTGGTTGACTGATAGATTTCACAGTTAATACAAAGTTTAAGAAAGGTTTCTCTTTTAAATCATTGTATACAAAGAAGGAAAAGGTTCATGAGCAGTGCCTTACCTGACAGCATTAGAGAGTGGCATTGAGGGCTTCTCCAGGAAGCCTTTGATGCTGATGTGGACCTGCAGGGTACCTTTTCCTCTGAATAGGTCTGATCTCAGCTCCTCTGTATCAGGATACTGACCGAAATCAATGGTAATCAACCTCCTGGGATTGGTATCTAATTAGGGGTGGTCTAAGCAGGTGAAGTTGGAGAAATCAAATGCTATGCTCAGGAGCATTGTAATAAGCAAAAGACATTCCATCAACATTGTTTACTAAAAGAAGTAATTACTCCATGAATATTCTTAATCTTGGGATCTATGGTTTACTTTCCACTTTACACAGAAGCCATATGACATAAATTAACATAATAACATAACCTTAAATTTTTGGATTGTAGGGTAAAACACACACATGCCTACACTCATGGCGGAGATGAGAGGAGAAAAACTACTGTTTTCAATAGCTGATGTATACTAAGCCCTCCTTACAGCCACCAGAAAAGTAAAATTAGAGTGGAAGAGCATCCAGAAGTTTAGAGATGGTGAACCTTTTATTAGAGATCTAGTGCCCAAACGACGACCCCAAACCCACGTATCTATTGCAATGTCAATACTGCAATTAAACCTAAATATTGAGGTTTTAGTTTAGAAAAATAACTCATGCACTTAGCTTGCACGCCGACAGAGAGGGCTCTGTGTGCCATAATTTTGCCACCACTGGTTTAGAAGATAGAATTTCTGTTCAGTTTTGATTTCTGACAAGTCTTAAATGACTCTGAGTCTCAATCTTTTTTCGGTCTTTTTCAAATATATAATTATTACACTTATGTCACAAAATGATAATTGAGAAGTGAGAAGCAGAAGTGTTTTGAAATTATGTGTAAGATATGACTAAATCTTGTGCATGTATCAGTACTAGGCATCTTGAATGAAGGTTAGGATGGAAAGGTTCAGCTGAGTAGGCAGGGGGTATGGGGCTGCATGACACCCTTCTGTGCCTGGGCGCCCACTGGGAATGATAAAGATTTGTGACATCCAAGATTTGTGACAAAGACAGTAGGGAAAATTTTATTCAAGGGGAGGTGGTTACTACAATGATTTTTGCTGTTGTTGTTTAGTAGGGGAAGCTTGATTCTAAATATAATAAGGAAATGTGGCACAGGGGCAGGCATTGGCTGGTGGAATATTACTAAGAGTAGGGCATTTCCTTTCAGGTGGGGTTAAGAGGATTTTTGTTGAAGGCAGGCCAGGGTGATATCATTTAGAAGGTGGTCAGGCTACGGTGGGAGATTTTTGCCAAATTGATTCAGCAAGGCTCCTAAAAACTGGAATAAAACAACTAAGCACAGAACCCAAGATCCAGAGCCTAGTCATAAAGTCTCAGAGAAGTTTGAGTAAAATGAGGTTAAAGACAAAATCCTTGTCAGGAATCTTTCTGGATAACTTGGGAGATGGTGCTAAAATATGTGCATTTAAGTGTTAAAGATAAGCAAAATGTTTCTTTTGCTATGTTAAAAATTCATGAAAGAGTTTGCGATCATTATATTAGAAAACTCTGGCAGCAGAATCAGTGAAATTATTTTATGAAATATTGATTCTAAATATTTTAGCTTTTAAAACAAGTTTTTTTTTAGAAAGAAGTTTAGTTAACCACTGTTCGTTTATGCAGGGTTGACTGATACAGTTTTGAATCTGACCTAGCAACTGTTTTATTATTCAAGTACTTCTCTCAACAGCACCCCCACCTTGGAACTTAATTCAAATGTGAGGGATTTTATTTTATTTTTTTAACAGCTGAGAAAAACTAGCAAGTTTAATTAACACAAGAATTCTTACCTTCTCTTTGTCAGGAACTTTAAAACAATAAATACAGTATTAGTAAGATTTTGTGAACCTTGAATCTTTTACTAGCTAAAGAAATCTGCTTATAGCACTTTATGTATTAAATAATTATTTTTAAAATTATTTTATAGGTACATTTTAGGTATACAATACATTTACATTTATCATTGGGTGCTTGTACCTGTACATGATGTATCTTAGTTCTTATTTTTTCCCCATTACCTGTGCACTCTTCACCCCCTCCACCCTTCCCTATTTACATAGATTTTGTTTCCATTTCTTTTCTTTTCTCATAATTTTTTCTTTCCCTTCTTTCCTTTCCCCTTTCCCTCTCACCACCCCTACACCTATGAAACTTTTCCTATTTCAAATTATCAATTATTCACTTTAATTACTTTAATCCTTATTTACACTTTCAGTTTCTCACTCTAGAGAAACTATTCAATATTTACACATGTGTGTCCTACTTATTTCTCTTAAGAGGATGGCCTCAATATGCATCCATCTAGCTATAAATGTCTCTAGTTTCTCATTCTTCATGGCTGAGCAGTACTCCATTTAAATAATTATTTAAAAGATACGCTTTTAATTTCAATTTTTTCTTTTGAATGGTAATTTTTTGCATTTGGTTTTTATATATGTATATGTGCATTATTATAAACACAGACATGTCATCTTATTTATACCCTATATTATCCTTATATACTCAGTACATTTTCTATAGGTTTGTGACATAGAGAAAAAATGAACAATATTAAATACCATATAGAAAAGTGATGCAAAGTCAGATTATGATGAGGACCCATAAGTGAGGATGGGACATGCAGTGCCCAATAGGAAGTCCTGTACACTTCCTAAAAGAGAGCTCTGCAGTTCCATCCTCAGTTTTTCCAGCAGTCTGTGCAGAGAGGGAAATGTGATCAAGTACATGAGTCACAGCATCCATAAAACGAAAGCAGAACAAGGGCTCTGGCAGAAAGTGTGTTCAGTTTCTGAAGGCGTTCACTTTGGTTGAATATTCTCACCTCAAGTTAGGCCAAAGCTTGAACTAAGTGAATATTTGGCAGGAACCAAAAAAGTTACTCTAAAAAGCACAGACTGTGGGACTGTGGGTGTGGATGTAGACGGTTAAAAGGATTGAGATTTAATCACTTTAGAATTTTAAAAATTATTTCACATGTATGATTAAACTGTATTCAATTATATGTGGGAAGAATTTCAAAACTGGTGCTAAACACTCAGTAGGGGAAGAAAAGAAATTTAAAAATCATATTTAAAGCCATTACCAGTAGAGTTAGCAATGTAGAAATTCAAAAACCCATGCCAAATCTTAAGCAAGTAGTAAATTATTTTGTATTTCTAAAATGTTAACCTACTTGAAGAGATTATGTAGGAACGGAACCATCTCTAAGGAAACTTGTGGCTTCAGCTTTCTAGTATATAATGTGTAGTGGAGTCAGGATTTTACATTGAAGTTCCAGCTCTGGTTTTGAGTGTCATTGTGACTTGCACCAAGTTATAGCTCTTTCCTGGCAAGATGAGAAGGCATCAAAATTAGTGGCTTCAAAGGACAGGCAAGAGCTTTTGACCATCCTACCAAAGTGATCCTAATCCCAGAGGCAAAATTAGGCCTAAAGTGCAAAATTTCCCCTTGGTAAATACTTCTTGTGGATTAAAGGCAGGCATAATAATGTAAACACCAGATGGCAGCAATGCACTCCAGATAAATGGTACAGGAGAGAAGCTTTCTTGTTTTCTATTCACTAAACTCTCCGCTAGGTGACAGTAACAAGAATGCAATTGGAAAGGTGCTGAGTGGATTATGAGAAAAAAATTAGTCCTTCTAATAAATATGAGAGCAGCCTTTTGAAGAAGTATGCACAGTTGGAATTCTTTTTTTCTAGAACACTTCACATACTGGTTGATTTTAGGCTTTGCGCACCCTAACCTAATATACAAAAATAAAACAACATAAAAATAAAATTTTTGATGAGGTGTGTGGGGGAGATTATTATTTTAAAATGTTAGTATTATTAAGAATTTATAAAACTCAGATTTTCTTATTCCAATTTAGAATAAACAAGCAAGAATACAATAGCCAGTGTGGAAGACAATGAGTTATTATTTATTGACCACCTACTATCTGCCAAGGATTGTATTTAAGTGCTTTAACAACATTAGCTCATTGAACTTGGATCAGAGACTTCCAAGAAATCCAAAGTTTGAATATAAGCCTATTTAGAGTCATCATTTCTGTATTTTCCATGGCCTTTTGCTTTTTCTGCTTGAACCATTTTAGCAAAAACCATAGTGAAGAGGAAATTAGAATTGCATGCTAGGTATGATTTTGAGTGCAAACAAGATCGTAGTATCTGTATTTCTGACTTTTGCTCACATTTAGATGCCCAGCATTAATTCAATGAAGGACGGTAGTACACTTTGATTCATAGTTATATTGAAGGCTAAAAATGAAGATAGGCTTTGGAGCAATAGCAAGTTGTAAACTCATTCGTGCTGAAAAATAAATGACTGATAGCATCATAAGTAAGAATAGAGGAAGGCTAGAGAGAGCGGAAAAATCCTGCGTGCTTGACTGGGAAGAAGCTAAAAGTAATGAGATGGGGACAGGGCATTCTAGGAGCTCCAGTATGCAGGCTTCATTCTTCTGTAGTTACTCCTACTTGTTTAGCAAGCCATACCTGAACATTGTCTTAGCCAGCCACATGTAACCCAATGCAACACACATGCATCCTGGGTGTAGCACAGGTTTCAATGTGCTGTGGCTCTAGAAGCTTTTATGACAGAGTTATCCCAAGTGACATCTCAGACATGCTCACCATGAGAGTGGACTTCCCTCAAGAGGACAGCAAATACTTTATTTCTCCTCTGTTTGGAGAGATTAGAATCCACCATAGAGGAAATGAGAAATAAGAAGTCAGGGACTGCAAAGCAGATTAAGACTTTTTTTTTCACAATGACTTTATTGTCCAGTAAAGCTGTACTTTAATGTACTTTATTTTAAATATGTTTTAAGAGAAATATACAAAATAATATGGCAAAATCAAGAAACACAAGCATACTTTAGGCTAACAAAGTCCCTATTTTGTTTTATGCACAAGACAGCTGTAGGGTGTGGTATCTTCTAAGGAAGAGAAAGGAATGGCAATGAGGGCCTCAGGGAAGGGTGTTTTAGGAGAAAGGGAAAAGAAGTAGTTTAATGATCTGTATCCAGAACACTGACCCCTGTTATCTGCAGACAACAGAACATCAACCCAGGACTCCAGTGAGCTAACATAAATTAGTAATAGTAATTATATCCTGGGAGGCTGGCATTGTTCTCACTTGTTTCTTATTTAGTCTTACCCAGCTCTACTGGGGAAGTAGTGTTATACCTTCTCTGAGAAAATATCTTGCTTGGGGTCCAATAGTTAATAAATTGCATGGTCAGGATTCAAACCCATTCTTTTGACAGTGACTCATGGTTTTCTAGGGCCCTCCACCTGGGCCATGGCTGGTGACATATTCTCACTGACCTCTATCTGAGGTCACACTAGATGATTTGGATCAATTAATAAGCACAATTGGATCAAAATATAATTAACCATATAACTATGACCTGTTCAAGTTTAGTACTGCTAAAATTGCAACACTAAGGGTATTATAAAAGATACTGAGAAAATAAGAAGAAAATTGAGCAAATTCTCCCAACACTGCTTTTCCTTTCTGACTTAGTAATAAAGGGAGATAAAACAGGGAATAAGTACAAACCAACTGACAGCACAACTGAAAGCTTTTAGCTTGTCTACCTGGTACTTGGTCCCCCCTACTTGGTCCCCAAACGATCTGCTCAGTCTTGCTTAGTGCCTTCAGGTGGGAGGGGTGGAAAGGAATTAATGGTATTTTAAAAGCAAGGTGAATATGGTTTGAGTATTGAGACAATGCTGCTGATAATCACTGATGCTTTTCTTCTCTATATATAGATGTTTAGTTTTTCTTGTCTAGTGACTTTTCTGTGGTTGTGATCCTCAACATCGCTGTTTCCCAAAAGAAGGCTGGAATTCATACACAGGTTTCAGAGACCGAAGCAGGGCATATCACAAGCAAAGTTCACTTTCTACAGGACAATTACACTTAATTGTACAATCAACAGCACATTGACACTGCATGAACACTTTTTTCTTGCAAATATTTATAAAACTTGTTTTAAAAATTGAAAGTGGCTCTGTCTATGGCAGTTTTTAGGTAAACAAAGTGCTGATAGTAACTATGGTAACCAAAATGGAGGCAAGGAGGAGTAAAATCAAACCCATGCGACATAATTTTGTCCGCTTGTCATGCTTCTTTTTTTTTTTCAATAAGGTATCAAAACCCGGTGTGTACATGTCTCCCAACCAAAACCGTAGGTCATTGGGATTTTCCTAAAAGAAAATTATATAGAGAATATGGTATCATCAATCTGTGATCAGTGTTACAAACTGAGACTGGAAAACAAGATAGTGTCAGACATCCTGAAGGCTCACATTCAAACTGTTCTGGGTGTGGCTTATGTGTCACAGCTGAAATAAGAGAGGCCAGGCTTCTCTGAATGCACTGTGTGCTGCTGCTGCCCCTGGCTGCCAAGGGATATGTGCAGTTAATGTGCAAGTCTGTGTCAGAACCCATTAGGAGGCCTGCACCAATTCCTTATTAAATCGGTCACATTGGAAGGTCAGAAACACCACAATGACTCTGTCATCTCTTAGCCAATTTTTTATTTCTTACCTCTTATAAATAGTGCATGTAAATCAGGTTAGTGAGCCAAAATAGAATTAAAATTCCTTGCCTTAGATGAACCTTGGAGGTTTGATTTTGTCTGCATGGCAGGAATAAGCACGTTTAGTGAGTTTTCCAGTAAACCCAGAAGCTGACTTTCAGGAAGACAGAATAAGACTAGGTGTCAAGAGTCTCTTCCATGAATCTCAAATTCCTGGTCTTCCTGGTGGAGGGTTGTGGTGTGTCTGCCATGCTGAGACTGTGGACCTGTTTGACCTCCTAAAGAAAAGACCTAATATATGCCCCATATCAGCAACTATGTTCCACGTCTCTTGTCATGGGCCTCATTTTCCTTCAGTACTAGAGAATTACCCTTTGGCCAATATTCTCTCCTGTAAAGCATTTCTAAACTCCACTGTCCATACAAAATTAGATAGTTACTCTTTTATCATTTCATGCTGTGTTTCAGGCTTCAGTATCTATGGCCAGCATTTGGTAGGTATACCAGAAATTTACAGGAAATGCTGAACTGCAATTGGGACAAAGCCATTTCAGCCCTCATTGTTCCTCAGTTGGACGATACAAGGGCTCAAAGCAGGCTACCCACCCTCTCTAGTCTCAGTGGAGTTAGCATCAGCTGGAAGTGTGGCACAGCCCCTTTCCATAGCTGCCAGCCTCAAGAGTCACTGAACTAGCTTCAGGGTTATAGATGCACTGGTAGGGGAGGAATATGCATGCTAGCAAGGAGCTGTGGTGGATTTCCCAAGGCTGGTACACTCCTTCCATTGTAGTGGTTGAAGCTTGAACTTCCTGGTTATAGAAATAATCAACTATTACAATAAAATTTGGATGGCTTGTGCAGAAGGATTTAAAAATTCTTGTCTACCTTACTCTCATCTTTTCATCTTTCTTGTGTCCAAATCAGAAGCCTGCATTGTGCCTACAAGTTTAATGCTTTTATTCTCCATTAAAAAATTCATAATGGAGACTTTCCTCTCTTACATGCTGCTTCTAGCTTGCTTTGGTAATTAAATATGGGGCTTCTCTTTTCTAACTTAAAATCTTAACAATTTAGAAAAATAAGAACAGAGTGAGGCATTTGCAACATTAATAGCCTGTAAGTTACATCAAAATTTCAGAAAATGTGTTAGGGAATATGTTTACTAATTATGAGATAAAGATAGAAGTGGTGATAGAGAAGTTGAATTAATGAGTTATAGAGCAAAGTTCTAATGAAAACAGAAGTCATGGGTTCCAGATGTTTATCTTAACTACTGGTTCCCTCAGAAGTTAATGAATGGGCTGCAGGCCTGAAGATCCTGGGCTTTGATACAAATGAGTGTGAACACAGAGGTTTGGGTAGGGGACAAGACAGACATTGGTTTCAGTAAAATAATGCATCCATTAGAGCTAGATTCTGTCTTCCTAAAGATATTGTTCAGCCTAAAAAAATAATTCTTCAATTTCCTTAGCCTAACATTCAAATTTGTTTTTTTAGCTTTTGAAAATTAAACTCATTTTATAACCCAAACATAAAAACTATAATGTTTAAATCAGGTTAAGCATATCTATCTCCTCAGACATTTGACATGTCTTTATGGTGAGAACATTCAGAATCTTTTCTTCTAGCTTTGTGAAATACACAGAATGGAACTGTCATCTGTTGTCACACTGCTGTACAATAACACAACATGGACAAGGATGCTTTCTTCTAAACACACCTTAGTATCCACTAATCAAACTTCCCCATCACCCACATTGTCACACATTCTCTTTTTGTCAGTTTTGTAGCCTTCCTCCCACTATTCTTAAACTGTGCTGAGTGTTTTCACAAATTCTCTCACTTTCCTGCAGCTCTACCTTTGCTCTTGCTGTGCAAGCCAGAAAAACCTCTCTACTTTGGCAAACCTTCTACATCTCACATATCCTTCAAGCTCACTACGAATTAACTTTGTCATGAAGACTTTTTATAATCTGATGTGACTTCCCCCTTTCAAATCTTTCCAATTCAAATCTCCTGCTATAATTGCAGACATGCTCCTATATCTGGTTCTATAATTAGTGTTGCTAATTTTCTTATTTAGCTGAACTTTTGGAAGGCAGGGACATACTTTTACTTATACAATTTCCTTGTCATGAACATAAACAGCAAAGGCAAGGGAAGATGCCTTAGAAATATATTGCCAAACGATGTTTGAATATGTGGGAAGTAAAGCAACACAATTTATTTTTTCAAATAGTAGACTTAGAAGTCTTGATCTTAAGCTTCCTGATGAGACCAAGAAGATAAAAGAAATAAAAAGAAAAAAGGGAGAGAAAGAGGGAAGGAAGGAAAATAAAACACATGATAATTGTTTCTTTCAGGAACATCTGTTTTGTAAACCTCTTAGAAAGGCACTACAGTAAGAAAGAAATACATTCAAAGTATGAGATTTAGAAAACATCTTATATTATACACTATAGAGTATTTTTGTTTGTTTGTGGGATTTTTGTTTTTTTGGTACTGGGGATCAAACTCAGGACCTTATGTTTACGAGGCAGGTACAGCGCCACTGAGCTAAATCCTCAGCCCAACACTATAGAATAGTTTGAGGTGTGAACATTTAAGATTTTAAGAAGCATGTGTTTCAGAATTTGAAGGAAATGGTATTATCCCATTCCAAAAAAAAAAAAAAAATCCTCAGGTGCTGAAAGAATTAGACTTGGAACAGATACATGTTTTAAAATGAAAGGTACTTGGAAAATGTCAGACTTCTCACCCTGAGGCAAGTGGAGGCAAGCCAAGGCTGGTTAAGAATCTGGTCCTTTCCAAAAACAGAATGCCTCCCTCTCTGCTTTTCAGGTATTTCTAGGTCTTTCATGCCCGAGTAACAGACTTGGGGGACGAAAACAAGAAAAAAAGGAAAGGAAAGAAAGAAAAACAAGTTGGGTTTAAGCCGGTTGAATGAGTTCATTGCATATTTGTCCTGTGTTGAAATGTTTTTGTTTTGTTTTGTTATTGAGACACAGGAAAATGACCAAAACGTCAATCTATGATCTTAAATCACTGGATAGGCTTGATATAAAAATTATCTTGTTAAGCACTTCTTTGCATAGTTCCTAAAACTGAGCACAGTTTATATATTTTTTTTAAAAATCTACAGTAAGAAATCAGTCCTAAAGTGTTCATGAACATAAATGGTTACATACTCTGGGAAAACACGTAATCTTGCAAATGAGTTGTAAAAAACTTTGCCCAGAAAATCTTTATTCTATGCCACAACATTTTATCCCTCTCTATATCAAATAAACAGGAGGGAAAAGGTTAAGCCAAGGGCCAATATGACCTGAAATCTGGAGATTTTGTGTTTAGTGAAGAGTGCCTCTCATCATCTCAATAACACTTTGAGGGTGACCTAACTTTCCTCACTAATTAAAAGGGTGATTCTGTCTTAAGTACCTTTAGATGTTCAGAGAGGTTTGTGTACAAGGAATGCTTGTCGTATTCCTCAATAGTCCATGAAGGATTTTCTTTTCTTTCTTCCATAGCTTCTTCCAAACTTAAGTCACCATAGAGTGGGTTATTCTTCATAACTGAGGACATAGATGGTGGAGGGCTGTCAGCAGTGGCAGAGTACTCCCCACTGGACCCCTTGGCTCGCTGAGCAGGAATATTCTTCTTTTCTCTCTGTTAGGAAGCAAAGAGATGTACCATCTCTTACAAATGGATCTTCTGACAGTAAAGAGTACAATGTAGGATAAATGTTGGAAAATTGTTGATTTGGCCTAGATCTCCAACTGATTAGGACCATGAATGAGAAAATAATTATAGGATCGACTTTGACCTAGAATCCTACCATTAATTGATTCTTTCTTTGCATATGATCCTTTTGAATTTTAAAATTCATTTGAATGCTATTTTATAACTACAGAGAAAGAATATTGTTAAATTTATCTAGTAGAATTCTGAACAAGGTTAATTTTTCCAGCTTACTTGCACTGTGATTTAATGCCATTTTCCTTCTCTCTGTATTTTCCATGACTGATAAAAATAATATTTAACATTGCTGTATTAATCCAACAAAGTCAAGATTAAAAGATGTTTTACAAGTATGCCTTGGCTTTTTACAAATACTTTCTTGGCTCCTATTTCAGAGAGCTTTGTAGACTGGGCTAATTTAACATCATATTCTTCTATGTTTCTATTGCCTATTAGATGGTTCAAATTTTTAAAATGTTTTCATTGAACCAAAATAATAATATGCATACAGAAATGGGCACATATGACAGATATATTGCTCAATACATTTTCACAAATGAATATAATATTCTATACCCAGGCCACGGAACAAGGCATTCCCAACATGCCTTGTGCTTCTCTCCAGTTTCTTCCCATCCCCCATCTAAAGTAACCAACATCTCAAACTCTAACAATATAGGTTAATTTGGACTCATTTAGTGTTTTGTGTAAATGGATTTAGACTATGCCTACTTTTCTGTATCTGGTTTGACCTTCAGAATTTTACCTTGCTTTTATTTTTCCCTTAGGACTATGAAGATATCATAAAGGTAGAAACTTTGAAAATTAATATTTGTTCACTGTCCAAGCATGAATTGAGATAAAACAAAAATAAAAAGCTTATAAACTAACATTTTATTTATCACAGAGCATCAATGGGGAGAAATCAAACATTAGTTAATTTAATTTTATTTTATTTCATTTTTAGTAGCAGGGATCAAACTCAGGACCTTGCGCTTGCAAGGCAAGCGGCAGAGCCACTGAGCTAAATTCCCAGCCCTCAACATTAGCTAATTTTAGAATAAAACAGCTTTAATTTTTAAAAACTGGTGACTTGTTTTCTTAATTTAATTTCAATATATGTTTAACATTCTGTAGCCTTCCTAAAGAGAAAGTTCAATAAGAATTGTATTCCTCTGAATTGTGTCTATGACAATCAATACATTGATAACTTTAACATCTATTGGGATATATAGGTCACATTAAGTATATACATATTTATGTAAGATGAAGTTGTAAACTGGTATTACATACAGTTTCCTCCTGAAATCGCTGGTAGGTAAAGCAAAAAGTGATCTAGATAAAACCATTCACATTCTCTTTGGTGTTGGGTCTCTTTAACTTTCCTAATCCTTGCATTTTTCACATTCTTGGAGATCAACTTGGAGATCCTGTCTGACTTTCATAGTTTCTTCAAAGCCAATTTATATTCTATAATACCAAAATGTGCAAAAAGAGAAAAATCTTCTTGACTTGGCATTTATTTTAAAAATGGGTAGCTTCATAAGTAATGTATCTGAATTGAGCAAAGAAAATTTGATAAGAATTTTAGATTGTTTGAGCTTAGCATAATTCTGACTCATTTTTTTTTCTTTAAGCCTAGACATCTTTGATCACTTTTGAAGAGAGATAATTCTTCTGACATCCACAAATTGGCTTTGTTAGGTTACTTGGATACCAGACTGTTCCCTGAGTGTCTTCTTAAATAAGAAAGCTGTATAAATGAAGAAAATAAAGTTTGAAGCAATGAGAAAATAAAGCTTCAATGAGGAAATGAAGTTTAAAAAAATTACAAACACTATGACGATATATATAGACTTAGAAAACTAATATATAAAAGAGCAAAATAACTATATTTTCTAAAAAGATACTCAAGCTCTATTTCTAAACCATATTCTTGAAAGTTTTGTGCTTTAGCATAGAACATGGTATCATTTATTTTTGTTCTGTATGCCAATTTTGTGTCTATAGGACATGTGAAGAGAAATTTAACATTTATCTTAATTAAGAATTTGATGTAGGGCTTTGTTTTAGCTTCGTGGTTGTGTGCATGGATAACATATGGGAGGTCATGATTTTGATCCCCAGCACAGAAAAGATAGACAGGAGAAAAGAAAGCAGGGAAGGAAGGAGGGTAGGAGGAAGGAAAAGAAAGAAAGAAGAGGGGAGGGGAGAAGAAAAAAGATCATTTAATAGTAATGCATATGTAGGTGAGAAATTTTTAACTAAGGCGAACATTTACATACATATTTTCAAGAATCAGAGCATTAGTGTAATACAAGAAAAACATGAGATTAGAGACAAAACTTAGCAGTTTATAAGGAAAGAAAGTGCACTGAAAAATTTAGAAATTTCATGCTTTCTAGTGTTAATAATTTGATTATGAACACTCAAATACTGAAACATAACATTATTTTAAACAATAAAAAAGTAATGAAGACAAAGCCGAGCAAAATTTCTCAGGTGAAAGAAGTGACTCAAGGCAAAGATCTTGCTAGAGGTAAGTTTCATAACTATTATTCCAGACAGCCTATGGGGGTTGGCATGAAGTCAAACCTTAGATAAATTAAAGCAGAAAAGCAAAGAAATAAAAACCATTTGAAATCTGTGTCTTCAAAACACTTTATGAATGTTTAATGACATAGAATTTACTGAGGCTAAATAGGAAAGAATTCCACTAATGCAAGAGACAACAATAATGAACCTGTGCTACCTTGAAGGAGGACCCAGTGGAGGTATGGCACAAGAGAATGACGATGGCAGGGGTGCTTCCCAGGAGGTGGAACAGAGGCTATGCAGAACGGGGCATCACCAGCAAGTCCTTCTAAAGAGAAAAATCTGGGCCTAATCAATTTTTTACACCTTCAAGGAAGAAGGTCAATATAGTATATTCCCACTGGAATCTAAGAATTACTTTGGAGTAGTGACTACTCTGCCTCTCATGTTTCCCATTCAGAAAGGAAGAATTACTGTAGTGACCCTATTCCTGCTTCAGTGAAGTGCCCAGGATGATATGAGGGAGAATCTCCTCAGTGTATCAACTGACTGACCTGTGTATTGGTTCTTCTGAAGACATGATGAATGTATGCAATACATGGGAAGATAACTTAAAATATATAGACACAGTGTATACATATATATACATCTATAAAAGATGATATATCATTTATCTAATTTATCATTATGTCTAAAAATATTATCTATATATTTAACTGAATACTAGTAAAGCCTGCTTAGGCGATCAGCAAACCCATTTCTTCTTCAGAGTTGGACTGGGACATATGACACTAAAATTCAAGCATGACCACAAAACTCCCTGTCAACATTCATAGGTTGGTTACTCTCTCCTTTTCTTATATACAAGCCTAAAAGAAATTCTGATCTCAAGAAGACTTGAATTCCACTTGGAAGTGAGCCTCCTAGGACATCTGTACCACGTATGTACATCAGATCTAAAATGAAAGAGAGATACATTTTATTGTGCTAAAGTCACTAAGAAGTTGTGTATATTTATTTCCACAGTATAACTTAGCCTAACTAACCACCAAGGACAAAAATATAAATATGTATCAGACTTAATGTAAAAGTTTTGTCATATATAAAAGAGATGCTAGAAAATTAATAAAAGTAGATCAGTAAAATATAATAACTTTAAATTTGCATATATCTAGTAAAATGGTCCTAATATTTGTAAAGCAAAGCTTCAAATACTTAGGAAAAATTCATACAATGTAATTTTTATCAAACATGTGGAACAATATTAAGGATAAATAGGATTTGGTCAATAAAATCAATAGGTTTGATCAACTGATGTATATAGATGCATGTTATTACACAATTGAAAATTCTTCATTTTGAAATGAATATTTTAAAAATTAGCAGTTTGTTAGATTCTAAAGGAAATCATGGAGACTAAATACAGTGGTACTTTGGTTCATGAATGCTTTTGTTTGCAAACAATTTGACAAAATTTTATTTTTCTTTACAAACTCTGCATCTGGTGACAAACATGATTATGACTATCTTTTCCATACAAACACAAATATAATTATCTTTTCCAAAAATCATAGAACAAATTAAGTTCATGAACAGCAGTGGCACTATATATATAGATCACCACCTTTGATCATAGACAATTTAGTTTTAAATATAGAAAAAATCAAGAAAAAAATTAAAATACCAAATTTTGTAGACTTAAAAATAAATGTTAAAATAATAATAAGGAAACCTTTTAAATTTTAGGAGAGAATGAAAGTAAAATTGCTACATTATAAAATTTTTAGCTGGAGCTGAAAGAGTATTTTGAAGAAATATTATGTGAAAACATGCTTGTATTATAAAAGAATGAAGCAATTAAAGAGTTAATGAGCATCTAATTTAAGCCTTAAAAACAAAGTCAAGTAATAAATGTAAGAAAAAATCAAAAAGAAATAATAAAGAATGAAGCAAAAATAAAAAATATTAAAAAGAATAATCCCAAATATAAATGGAAAGGATGAACAATGTTGAAAGTAGTTTCTCTGAAAAAGCTAAAACAATTCTGGGAGTACTGCTTGGGAAAAATATAAAAACACAAATCCATAAGGTTGGAGATGTAAAAAGAATATGTGAAGAGACATAGTAGACATAAGAAACAATGGTGGGTGGGGATGTGGTTCAGAGGTAGAGTGCTTGCTTAAGGTGCTGGGGTCTTAGGGTTTGATCATCACCATCATAATCACCATCATGATCATTGTCATCTTCATCATCATCATCAGAGCAACTTTAAAAATGTTTATGTAGTTGGGTAACCTCCTATATAATATTCCTACAAATCTTAATACAGAAAAATAGAAAATAGTAATAAGCCTATGATAATTTGCTAATAGAATCAATAGTTAAAAATCTACTCACACTCCCTACACAATTAAGAACACCATACAAAAGAGTTTTGCTGTTGTTTTCCCATTTTAAAAATAAATAATTTTGATCCTTGTCAAAAATTCTTCTAGAAAAGAAGAAAACAAAGAACATCCATGGAATCACTTTATGAGGTGGATATAAAATTGAGATGACAGCAGGAAGTAAAACAAAACTTACTTAATTTTTTTTATAAACATAAGTGCAAAAAATCACAAATACACTATTCCTCAACAGAATTCTAAAATATGTACATTTATACATACCAGGATAAGACAGGTTTATAGCAAAGAAACATATTTTATCAGGAAGATGGTGAAATCTTAGAACATTAATGAAGTTCACCACTTTGGTAGGAAAAAATTTAGAATTTGGAATAGTTTTTAAAAGATTTTGAAACAAATTAAATGTGTAAAGCAAATTCTCTTATCAAACTAGAAATAACAGAGAACTTTTTAAGCTATAGAAGTGAATGGGCCCAAAATTTCCAGGACACAGTTTACTTAGTGGTGAAATATTAGAAGCGTGTATTTCATATTTAGAATTAGTACAAAGATGCCACTAGTCACAACATCAATATAGTGTCACAGAGGAAGCTCAAATCAATGCAACAGGATACAATAGATAGATGAGTAAATAAATAAGTTTGTAAATAATGAAACAAAACAGATGACCTGATTATCTATAGGAGCATTTACAGTCAAAATAAAATAGTTTATGACACATTTCCTGGAATCAAAATCCACATATAAAAATCAATACCACACATGAGGAATTATTATGAAACATAATTTGAAGGTAATATTATCAAGACATGTAACTACTTTAAGTATTTAAATGTAAGCCTAATGGGGCCAGGGATTTAGCTCAGTGGTTCCGGTGCCGGTCTTGTAAGCACAAGGTCCCAAGTTCGATCCCCAGTACCAAAAAAAAAAAAAAAAAAACTCACAGCAAATGTAAGCCTAATGAACTATATGCTAAATATTTATGTAAAGGATTACAAGATACTGTATAACTGATGGTCATTTAACAAACTGAAAAAATGGAAAGATATAGCATATTTATGGTTTGGGAGAATCAATGTCATAAAGATTTCCATTTCCCCCACTTTTATCTATACATCTTTATAATTATAATGCAAACAAGGTATTTTGTTTCTATTTCATGTATAGTCCCATAAATAGACTTTTCCTAAAAATTATCTCTCCACTGACCATAGTAACTCAGTTTCCCAAGTTGACAGAATGCTTATCTTTTTAAAGCACATATTTTTATCATGGGATTTTCTTAAAAATTTTCACTGACTCCTCAAAATTTTCAGGATAAAATTCAGAATCTCAGACAAAGCTCTCAGACACCCTGTGATAGACTCAAGTGTCTCCAGTGGCTTATGTTCTGCCTTCTCTCACAGGTAACTAGGACTCTGAAATCCTGTATGTGTTATTGAAACTTGGAAAGTGTCTTTTACATGGGGTTTAGTGCAAGAGACATTTGGATCTAGTCTGAGAGTACTACAGTCAGACAAGCTGAGTGGTATTTATCGAAGTATATCATCCAAGAGAGTCTCTGACACTAGTGGGGAACTATGAGCTCCATAAATTTAGTATAACTTGATAAATCATGTTCTGATATATACAAGGGAACAACTTGATGATACTTCTTGATATAATTCTTGGATAGTAATTTAAACAATTGGAAACTTCCATAATATGTCCCTATGTAAATTTTAAAATTGGAGAGTTTTGTATAAGCAGAGTGGTTCTTTTCAAAATAGTAAATAGGAGAGTAGGAATGAAAACATTTTTAGGAAAAGCATGACATATGAGTTCAGAGACCATTAAGGAAAACATATATCTATACATACATACATATGTACATATGTATGAGAATTAAAAGCAAGAAGAGTGCTATCAAACTGAAAATGAGTGAATAATGTTGATTAGCAAATGAACTCAGTGAATGACATTGTGTAGAGATCAAAGAAGAGAAGTGGTAGAGCAGGGCCTTCCCCCTTGGTCTTTTGCTTCAGCTCACAGATTTACACTGGAATGCTCCTGGGTTCTGAATCTGATGTGACAGAAGTCAGAGAAAGATGGGATAAAGAGATTAGTCTTAAAAGATTCATAAGTCCAGTGCTAGTCAGAAAAAAAAAGGTCCACCACAATACCTGACATTTTATCACTTAAAACAATTTTTATCTTAAAAACCAGGTTCTCTTTTCTTACTTCTTTTCATAAGGGCTTGGTAAAAACAATTGAAAAACAATTCAAAATGCCCCCATTAGATATATGGCCCAAATCATTTTAACAACCAGAAATATTAGACTTTGAAAAATGTTTTTATTGCATTCACATGAAATTTATTGTGAAGCTCTTTACTTCTCTAATGAAAGTATATAAGAAGAAAGAGTATAAATTTAGTAGATTCAATTAATAACTACTTTCCCTGGAAATACCTGAGTATTTCATGGGAATTGACAGTGTCTTTGGTAACTGCCTAAAAAGTGCTCACATTTCTAAGCCGTCCAATATTGTGTTAGATCATGTGAAAATGGATGAGGAATGTTAGAATGTAAATTTTTAAAAAGATCAGAAATTAATGCATTAACATTAAAATAATCCATGAGTTATTAACTCAACTTGGTATTTGGGATCTATGGGATTTCTGTTTTAACCACTGAATTAACACCAATTTGAAGGTAATGTTTGTGGGTTGAGTCCTGTGACATTCCATGAAGTAATCTGTGTTCCAAGCACCAGGTAGTATGTTACCGGAAGCTTACTTAGCATAACTGAAGTTTGTACGAATTTCATGTGTGTATCAAATTTACTGCGTGGGTTACACAAATGACAAATGTATTGAGTACATTCCTCAACTGCCACAACTATTCTCCCACACCCACACACATCTCTAACCACAATATCTACAAAATAATGGTATTGTATTATCTGCTGTTTCCTAAATTCCAATAAAATTATCATTTCATTACATTTTGGGCTATTAGTAAATAATACATACATACATACATACATCTATTTATATTCCTCCACTTTTATAGGAAACTACCTCTAAATTTTATCTTATATTTTAATTTACATTTTATTTGTTCTCACTTTTAAGGAAACACTTAAAATAAGTATTGGGCTTATTTTGCAGGTGAAAACACTGAGGCTTGGATTGATTAAGGACCATGACAGATTTTTCTTGAACCGGCTTATGTGGATTTGTGAAAAGAAACCACATTTTCAATCCTTTATTCCATGATCTTGTTGTTGGCTTAAGGGTTTCCCTTTGGCTATTCCCATTAGCTTAATGGATCCCCATAAGAAGGACAGCTTTTAATTAATGAACTACTTAGCAACTGCCATTTTCTGTGTGCCTAACACCTCAATAAACCAGGCATTATCAGTTTCTTCTTCCATGAATCATTACAACTATTTAAAACATTCATATGCCCATTTCTTTGAAATTATTTTTTATCCAATGAATATATCTAGATTTTAAGATCCTTCCAAGGAGAGAATTATTTATTGATGGATTGTAATGTTTTGAATATAATTGTTACTCATAGTTGGTACCACACCTACCTAATCACATGAATTTGTACTTGATTTACTACCTCTCCTTCCCAGGGCCTGCATTATTTCAGTGGTAAACTGGCCTGCATTAAATCGTCTTCTGACTAAAAGGATAACTAAATCAAGTGTATTTGAAGTTTATAATTAATTATTAGCACATATTTAAAGATATATGAAGAAGAGGTTTATTTCCTTGTTTTTACCTTGAATACTCTTTAGACCTGTAGAAAAAGTTGCCTTTCAAAAATTTACATTTCCTTCAGAGTTAGGAACAAAAAACAAGAAGAATTTTAAGCTGTAAAGTTCCCAATGAAGGAAATAGGTTAACACCAGTCCCAAATAAAAGATGTTAGACTTAGGTGTTTCAATCTCAAAAGAATTTATGGGTTACGTCTTCTTAGACTAAACTTCATAGGATGGGGAGGGACTGGGTTTTCTGAAATAATTTTTTTAATCCTTTTGTTCTATGATACAAAGAACAAGGGAGGTAAAAACAGAAGGGCTTTCCATTTAATTTAAAACTAAAACACAAAACTACATACAATGGTTATGTAGAGTAAGGAAAAAGTGTTTAAAGATTACAAAAGCATAGATGCAAAATTTTTAAAAAAGTCAGTTGCCCCAATAGCCTGTTTAGAATGGAAATATATTAAAATCCTTATAGGTGGGGGTAACACTTACATAATCGTTTGAGTGTGCTTGATTTTGAATGATCTCATAGTAAATGTCCCAAAGAGCCCACAAATATACCACAAAGGAGTCACTTTACATCAGGACTTATGAGTAGCAACTGTTATTGAAAGAAAACAAATTTCTGTTCAGGGAATTTGAACCACTCCAAAGGATTTAATGACTTGCAGGGGTTTGTAGGTCAGTCACATCTGTTTTGAAATGAAATCCTTCTTCCTGTTTCCAAATTGACTAACCCTTAACCCCATTAGCCTCCTCATCTTAAAACAAAGATTATTCCTGTTTCATTAGCTGTGTAACAGTTGGGGTCTTTATGTTTATTCTAGCACATGGAACTCATCACAATTTTATTCTTCCCTTTTTGTCAGCAGTAAGAGGGAAGAAACAAAAGAAGAACAAGAGCATACTGTAAGTAGATCCATGTTAGGTTCAAAGGTGTGATTAGGATGTCTCATCCACAAGGATACTTGTGGAAAATAAATGTAATTAAAATAATAGCTAGCACCTTTCCAAGATGGAGAGTTACCTGGGTTGTTTGTTCTCTTTTTTTATCCTTCTTTCATTCATTAGATTTTCATTTTCTGCTGAGTCTTCACTGTTTAAAGGGAAGGGAGCTAGCCTGTAAGTGAGGGAGAAGCAAGTCCATAACTGTCTCAGAGGATTGTATCCCCTGGAGTGTAAGATTCAGAGGCTTTATATTTATGCCACACCAAAGACAAGGGAGACAGGTTTCATTCTAAAACCTTATTTGAAAATGCAACAATTAGTTTCAAAAATTCTGAAGCGAATGAGAAAAATGAGTGCTATTTAAAATGAAGACAGGGAGAGAATCCAGTGACTGGAGAGGAATGGATAGGATGGAGAACTCACACATTTTGTAAAAAGGTTAGAGAAAGGTATGTTCTAAGAGAGAGCAGCTGCCTGGTGCTCACTTCTCCATCACATCTTTTACACAAATAATGAAATGTTCTGTAGTAAGAAATAAGCTCCCCCCCCATATTTATATGCCTCCCAGCTTACCTGTGAGTAGACAAGGTTCTGCCAGTGCTGTGCAGCAGGGTAATTTCCGCCTGGCAGTCTCATGAGGCTGGCCTGCTGAAAGGCTGGGCTCTTCATTAAAGACTTCACATCCAGCTGCAGGAATTTGTCAGGATGGTTGTTATTGGGCAAAACAGAAAGATCCATGTCTCCCTTCTCCTCAGTGGAAACAAAGCCAGGCAGAGCTGCTCCTGTCAGACTCCTCCATTATTAATGAGCCTGAAAATGCTCTGAGTGGCATGTGAAACCTGGTCTTTCAGCTGTACTCAAGCCATTCTTGAAATGACACATCAACTCACAGGAGCAAAGCAACGCACTCTCCTACCTTCATGCACACACATACACACACGCACATGCGCGCGCCACTGAAGGTGCTTGAATGGGACAGACGGGGCTGCACTGATTAAAATTAACAGGATGACCAAATTAGATAGCTATATCATTTAATGTCTCTCCATCCAGAATCTGAACTAACAATGCACGGGGGGCATTGTTTGTATGAAGGCGGCCAGATTCTCAATATTACAGCTCATAAATTGAAGCACAAGAAATAATCACCTGTATTGATTTTTCTCTTTGAATTTTTCTGAGGTAACACAGCTCCCTTGGCCCTGCCTAGGCAGCCTCACATGTGATACTTGGTATCTTGTTTCTTCTCATGTTTTGGCCACCAGAGTCACAAGCTCATGTGACACCCAACCAGTTTCAGGTTGTCAGCTTATTCTGAGTAGGGAAATGGCAAGAATTTGCTTTAGAGTTTGCTACAGTAATTTAGTGACCCATCCTCGGCCTTGAACCACTCATTATTGAGATACTTTAGCTTCTACTGCAAGCTGTCTGAGCTCCCGGTGATGTCTGGTGTTCACGTGGCATATTTGGAGTTACTGGGAAACATGGCTGCCAGGGCTGCTGTCTCCTGCTGAGACAGCCAAGGTGGGGGCGTGGCTTGGACAGTACAGCCAGCCAGCAAATGGTGATGACTTTACTGGAGAGACATGCACTGTCCTCACAAGACACTCTGCTTTAGGTGACCCCTATTTCTCACTGGGGAAGTAGAGAATTCCATCTGGAAGAAGAGGAAAATGTCCCACTTGTGAGAAAACAAAGAATAAATACATCAGAAGTGTCTAAGAGGCA
The DNA here is from genome assembly GCF_053883595.1 of Heterocephalus glaber. NCBI lineage: Eukaryota > Metazoa > Chordata > Mammalia > Rodentia > Bathyergidae > Heterocephalus > Heterocephalus glaber. Next base: position 8,243,490 of record NW_028258310.1, on the reverse strand, counting down.
CAGATTGTCTGTTAATTTTTGCACGTGTATAAACCCCACTGATTCAGGGGAAAGGCTTCCCTTCAAGGGCAGTGAGGTTCCACAGGGAATGCATCAGCTTTAGATTTCAGAACAGTGGCATATCACTTACACCAATCCCCAGTCAGGATGGTCTTGAAGCAAGCAAGACCCCGCAGAGTTCTTACCTTCTTTATAGCAATAAAAAGGATGTGTTTTAACAAAAATCTGTCCTACTTATAGTTATAAAACTTGAACAGTTAACCTATAAGAAATTTTTGGACACAAATTCTATTATTGCTTACAATATTTGAAATATATTTTAGGTACTTTTAAAATAAATTTACTAGAGAAAGTAATACATATGTTATATGAGAGTTAACAAAATAAACACCAGTATTTCAAGAATCAAGTTTATTATGTATATGTGCATGTGCTTGATATTATCCGGATTTTTCTGGCTGTTGCCAGCATATATCTAATGAACAAATATTTCTTAGAGTGCCTGCTTTTCCTAAAAGAGTTTTTAGGGAATATCACACATTTTCAAGAAGAACCTTACTTGTCTTTGGCTTTCTATACTGGCAAGGGAGACACATAACTTAGATCCAAATATATTTGATTAAGCCTTTTTCTTAGCCAAAGCATGAGGTAGGTGACATGAACTTTCAGTCTTCCTTAGGCATCCTTTCAGATTCCTCTACTATGCCCTGTGTGTCCAGAAGTTTTTATACTGTTGTTTCATTCACAGGTTTAGTCCCAGACTCTTCTTCTTCCATTGTGTCATCACTGTGAAAACTATCTTCACTGTTACCTCTGTAGGTAGCCTCTGTGACTGCAACCAGTCACATGTTATCCCTGTCTTCATCTACTACTTCCCCACACCTTCATCACAGTAAGCTTGTATCTCTGCTCACACCTGGAGACTTTCCTCTTCATACCTGCTGATGACCTCCTACTTATCCTTCAAGGGCCATGACTAAAACCTACCTCACATAAAAATATTATTCGATTTCCTTTTAGATATGAGATCTTTCCCTCCTTTGAAACTTTAGAGTTAATTATCAATTTATCTTACTATCTTTTGTTGGAAAATGTATTCCATACTTTTATGAGCCTCTATACAAGGTGACATTTTACAAAATGTCCATCTTACTTGATGGCCCCTGTCATGTGAGTCATGTCTGAGCATCCCAGTGAAATCCTTTGTTCAACACATAATGACTTCTGTTGTTTCCCAGTCTCTTAGGATCTAACTATTGTTGGAAATTGATAATCCAATTAAATTTAATTTAAAAAATGACTGCATGCTCTGTCTTTCAATTTTGTTCCAGTCATGCTCAGTGAAAAAAAAATGATATGCTTTATAGTTGCTTTGGTAGTTTATAATTCATAAGCTCATATCGAAAAGTTACGAGTTCTGCTTTGTTTATACTAACATTCTCTCGGTTTATTTGATCCCATAACACGTATTCTATTATTTTTTATTAACTATTAAAAATGGAATAAATACTGGCTTAGGGTTCTTATTCATTTACTTTCACTAATAGTGTAGAGTAACAGAAGATATATGAAGCCTCTCAACCCTTCCCATGCAGGTAATCATTTACTCTTTCTTTTCAGCAAATTTTTATAAAAATATCATTTTCCCATGGACTTTTTAACTCTCAGTTATTCCTTTTTATACCAGGGGAATTGAAAATATAGAGTTAAATATAAATTTCACTAGTTGAAAACTCTACATACTAATAATCCTTCCTAGCTTCCCTTCTTTCCTTTTTTTCTTTCAAAATTGTACCAGAAACCAACTGAAATATCTGAAAGTATTTCCAGCTGAAAACCCTGTACAATGTCCAGATGTACAGTAGAGTTTCATCACATTATCTGAGTTTGAAAATTATTTGGACCATTTTGGTTACAAAGCAAGCCTGTGATTAGGTTTTGTTAATCTTTATGCATCTATTATAAAATATTTTCAAAACAGAGAGGCCACCAGAGTAATTGAGTACACAGAATTTTAAGTCAGAGTAGTTCTATTTTTACAACTAAGTTGTCTATTGGGGAAGTTACTGAGTCTCTTTAAGGCTCAGTTTCTTAGGTTAAAACTCAAAATATTAATAGTATCCCACAAAGTGCCTTGGTTACTTTGCTGAGACAAAATACCCAACAGCCAAAGTTAAAGGAGGAAAGGTTTATTCTGGCTCACAGTTTATGGAGATTTCAGTACATAGTCAGCTGGCTCCAAGGCAGGACAGCATGCTGAAGGGGTATCACAAAGGCAAATCAGTTTAGGGGCAGTGATGCAGGAGACAGGTGCAAGCAGCAAGCCTCCTTTTCCTTTTTATCTCATCTAAAGACTTCTGGGTGGTGCTACCCACACCCAGGGTGAGCCTTCTCATTATGCACACAGAGAACTATGCTAAACCAATGAATTAAGAGTGTAATTCAATTATTACTGTATTCAGTTATTACACTCTTAATTGATATTCACACACTCTAGATCCAGCTACTTTGGAGAAGCACCACCTATAAGCATAGGAGGCTTGGTGGAGGTCATCTAGATACAAGCCATAACACAAAGTTATCTAGAGATTTGCTAGATATAGCAAATACTAGCTAGATATAGCTTATTCTAAGCACTAAAAGTATTTGCTGTTATTTTAAAAGTGCATAGGAGTACATTTCAATTGTCTGCTATAAAGCAATTAAAAAAATGAAACATAAAAGCCATTTGGCCATCTGTATTTTAAAAGCAACTACATTCTCCATAATCTCCTTCCTTTTGTGATTTGGAGTGAGAATTTATTAAAAAAATGAAATTGATTTATGGAGATAAATCTTTTGGTAATGGGAAAGGGAGGAAGAGATGGAGAGGGGATGGGGAGGGGATTACGATGTGTTATATACATGGAACAACTCCCTACAATGAACATAATCACTCTAACACAGCCCTGCTGGTTGAACTATAATTATTGGTATCAGTAGTATTTCCATGGAATAGAATTTTCAAAATTGAATTTGAAATTTGTTTGCTGACATGACTAGATTTAGAGAATTATAACCTTGGTCATCCATAGCATGCAATAACTAAATTATTATTTAAATTCTCACACATAGTCACTTGAAGTATAATTTTTATAGAAGATAAAACACAGATTCATTAAGTATTTGTTGCATTATAATTTATTGAATGAAATAGGTTAATGACTATGGGATTAATTAGTTGCTTCCAAATGTGTTGGAAAACTAAGAGAAAGAAAATACTAAGATTATTCACAGCTCAAGGTCAGGTTGGGAACTAGAAATCTTCCACGAGTGTCCTAAAATAATCTCTATTAAATCTATTGCTAACATTTCTGAGGTTATATCCTTGCCATCTGTCATATTTTCTAAATCTGTTTCTAGACTTAGTACCAAAAATATCCAGGAGCACCAAGTAAAAAATGTGATTTGTGAGGTATTACCACATATAACAAAGAATTACAAGATGTTGCTAATTCATATTGGCTGAATAGTAATGTTCCTTAAGGGTGTTAGATTAGGGTAGAAAGAATAAAATGTTGGATTAGCCTGAAATTTTTTGGTATCAGTGTATTGGGGAGATTGAATCCAGAAATTCTGGATTCCATGCACTTGTAAGTAATTTTACCAACATGATAGAAAACTAGAGCAAATGATGGCCTACACTGTACAAAGTGGAGATCCTAGAACTTCCTGGTTATAATGTATTATAGAGGAAGGCAGAAGAGAATTTAGAAAGATTGCTTTTAATATAATAGATGTGCTCACTTATCTGTTAGGAGTCTTTCACCATTGCTCTAAAAAATATATGTTGAAGACAGCATTGGGACCCTTAAAGAACTCTGTATCCATATTGGAGTGAGATTAGAAAATACTGCCATAAAACTGGGCCTCTTAAATTTCTTGAGGAAAATGAAGTTCTAAATGACAGGAACTAAATGTCAGAATTTAGCTTCTAGAGGCCATGTGTTTATGATTACTATAAAGGGCAACAGAATCAAAGTGGTAAAGGGAATTACTATGGTCTAAATGCTAGTGTTCCACCAAATTCGTAAGGGGAGCTTAATACATAATGCCATAGTATTAAGAGGTGAAGATTTTAGGAGGAGATTAGGTCATGAAAGCAGAGGATTAGCATCCTTATAAAAGAGGCTTGTGGGGATATACTTGTCCCTTCCACCTCATCTGGACACATAGAAGGCACCATCTGTGAAAAACAGACCAGATACAAAATCTATTGATATCCTACTTTGAACTTCACAATTTCTAGAACTGTAATCCATTTCTGTTTATAAACTTCACAGTCTAAAATATTTTGTTCAAATAGGAAAAACTGTCTGAGACAGGAATGGTTTTATCTGCAAAAATTGTTAGTATTGGCCAATTGATTAAGGAATCCCCAGAATTGAAATATATGTGCATTCTACTAAAGTGTTGCTTGATTTGTAGTAGCATTATATCTTTGTGCTTGGTGAAGAAAAGTATCATTTGAATCACCACCCAGAGAACTGAATTCTCTTGTTCAGGTTCCATAAGAGAGCTAGTTCATTGAACCAGAACTCCTTGAATAAAGGTGAGGCCAGTTTTATTTAGAGAAAGGATCAGTATGTATATATATATATATATATATATATATATATGTACCATTCAAAATTCATCCTGTAAATCTATTTTCCAGATTTCCCTGGGAAGACCTTTCATATAGGATAACTGTGTTTCCATGAAGGACAAATAATCAGTCTATTTTGTGATTCTAGAATTACTGGTTCTGAACTAATAAGAATTTCTGATTACATCAAATTGCCACTGCAGCCTCATAGTCAGGGGCAGAACAATTTTAAATATGTTCCTTAGTAAAAATTATCAATAGCAGTTTAGTGTAATCTAGAAATTACCTTAATTTCTGACCTTAGAGTCAGATCAACTCTCTAACACACAAACTCCACGCTCTCCACTATCTGCACAAGCTACCATACTGTTCTACCACATGCATGATGTCATGTTGACAGACCTGCTGAATAAGAAGTATTAGCTAATAACATTACTTAGACTCCTTAAGAAGATTCCGGTGTGCTGGTGGGTATGAATTAAAATACTCAAAATTTTAGAGACATCACACCTTGGTAAAATTTCTAGGATTCTAGAAATTCTGTCCCTTCCTAGACAAAGGACAAGGTTGTAACTCTTGCCATTCCTAAGGAAGAGATATAAAGTCCAGTTGGGCTGCCATAGCAATTTATACTTCATTTGTGAATGTATTTTCTAAAACTAATTAAGGTGTACTCCCAACATTTTTAGTTCTGTGTGGTGCATAGAATAAGAGGAGAGTCTTCAGTCAGCCAAGCCTGCAATTGAAGCTACTCTGCTATTTGAACTACATGGTACAGCAGATAATGTGGCACTTGAGAAAAATCAGTGGCACAAAATGATCCAATATTGTGCTTCTGGTAGGCTCACACTGTTGAAGCATAATGAGGTATATGGGATTTTGGAGCAAAGTTGTACATTTCTCTATAAATAAATATTTTGCTTGCTATTCAACCTTTCCAAATGCTTAATGTTTGAGCATGGATCACCAAATTATAAATTTAATAATGTATTATCTAACAAACCATGCACCTACTGCCTGAGCAGAACATCACTCCCATCATCAAGGGTACAAGATCACATTTTGAGCACATTTTGAAAGCAAACATAAGTTCCACGAGCAACCGCCTCTCATTGCTAATGGGTCTACTATGGCTGCATTGCCTCTTCCTTCTCAGTCCACACTTCAGGTCTCATAAAACATTTCTTATGACCAGTTGATTGAAACAGAAAACATCTGGGCCTCATTTACTAACATTTCTTCACATATGTTAGCACCACCAAGAATAGAAAGCTGTAGCTCTACAGCTCCACACAGAGCCTTAAATAAGAGTAGTGAGGAAAATCCTTGCAATTAAGAAGAATGTGCATCTGGTTATTTACTTTGTCTGAAAGAAAAAGTGGTTTAAGACAATGAAATACAGTAATTCACTGTTTGTGGATAAGTGGTTGGGTGCATTGATAGGGACTTACAAGCAACACAATTTAAAAATTAGAGACAAGGAAGCTATTGGTAAAGAGTATGTGGATTGACCTCCCTGAATAGGTTATATACTTATATTCCATTTGACTGCTTACCAAAGAGCACTTTCAGGACAGAAGAATAATATTTATCAGATGGGTAAGATGACATGACCTATAGATGCTGACCAGTCTCTCACACCAATCACTTCTATCTTTGACCATGAAAAAGACAATGGTGGGGGAAGGGAAATAATGCATGAGATCCCTAACATGGACTTCCATTCACCAAGGCCTATCTAGCTACAGTAACACTGAGGGTTCATCCTAATGATAGCAGAGAAGCTAATATGTCCTCAATTTGGCATCACTATATGGGAGATAATTTTGGCCCAGCTTTATGGTGGGTTGACTACATGGGGCCAGTTCCATCACAAAAGAGACAGTGGCTTGTTCCTGAAGAAATGGTCACTTACTCTGAATATGGTTTGCCTTTTCAACTTGCAATGCTATTTTCAAAATACCAGTTGTGACTTAACAAATGTCTCACTCTTGATATTCCACACAATATTGTTCTGTTCAGAAAAATTGTTTAATAGCAAATAAAATGTGGCAATGGGCTCATGTTCATGTAAATTTCTTATCATGCTCTCTATTAGACGTGAACAGATGGTAATAGAATGACATGATATTGTTTAAAAACAGATTTAGTTCTGGCATCCACTGGGTGGTCTGAGGTAATAGCTTACATGTAAGATATTGTATATTTTTTTGAATCATTGATAGTGCTATTTCTCTTAGATTCACAGATTCAGAAATCAAGGGATGGAATTGGGAAAGCCTCCTCTTATCATTTCATTTCTTTACTACTATTGGCACACCATCTTTCACAAGATGTGGGGATATAGGTTAATCTTACATCTCATCAATGAAAAGATTTACATAGAACAATCTAGAAACAAGATTACCCCAATATTAACTTTATTAAAATGAAGGTTAAAATATTAATGAGTAAAGTGTCAAACACTACAAAAGTGTTCAGCTTTTACTATACATTCAATCTTTCAAGTTTACCTGTTATATTTTTAGAGTAGAAGACATGAGACTCCTGGGTTAAAGACAAAGGACTTTATTACAACAATATCAATGTTCAGAGAATTTGTATTTTCTTGTACTGGTTCTCTGAGCCCCATTTCACACAGGGTAATATGAAAACAGTAAAGTTATATCTGTACATGCAGTAAATAATAAAAAAGAAACCTGAAAATATTTAATGAGAAGCAAGCACCTTTGTCCTTTGTTTCACAGAGACATTATTTTCCATGGTGGTTCACTATACAAATATCCTTTAAATGATATTTCAGAACAAAAGCAGATAGTGCCTTTTCTTGCCAAACATGTGGAAATGTGGGAGATCTGTGAAGAAGTATCTCCCAAAAGAAAAAAGTTTCACATATTTTATTGAAAGAAATCTAAGAAATCATGTGAATCATGTATGATATTTTCTCACAGGAAAAAAATTTAAGCTGGCTTTTGAACATTTCTCAGAATTGTAATACTTTTTAATTTTTAAAAGGAAAGTAATACATTGAAACTACCACAATGTGATATACTTTTTGTTTTTCCTTATTCCTAGGGAAAAGGCTTAAAAGTATTTAGTAAATTTCATGATTTGTGAAACTATGTATTATGCTTTTTCATAAATCTGATAAAATGGTACAAAAATGGATGGTGGATCAATGTTTTCTTTGTTCAAACTATTTAAAGCACTAAAATCTAATGACAACATGTTAAAATAATACACATTTTTTTGTAGACTGTTACCATTTCTATAACAGTTTCTCTACACTATATCAACAGTGCCATGGTGATTCAGTGTAAATCATTACAGTGTTTCATTGTTACAATACTTGTGTTCAAGTACATGTTCATGAACATGATCAAAGTCTCTGCTTGACTTTTTCATTATTAAAGCAAGGTTAAAATTACAGTAGAATTTTTCCATGGATATCTCTAAATCTTAACCAAATTCATAATACATTCTCTAAAACCCTGTTCAACACTGAGGTTTGTTATGTTTACACATCTGCAGATTACAGAAAATGGGCTAATTCTGCATCAGGACACCAAAAACCAAAACAAAAATCCATGATATTCCTCCACATATAACTAAATTATAATGCTAAGGTAGTATATATTCTGGATAACTCAATGGTATTGGTAGAGAGAAAGTAGCACCTTAGGGACAGCCCTAACTTAAACAACAACAAAAAAAGTCTAATGATCTTTGTTTCCTTTTTATTGTTATTAGGTTGCTAGATCCAACTTGTTCATTCATATAAAATTATTTACGAAGCCTTATAGTATATATCAAAATGTCTGTATAACTAAAACACCACGTTGGATGTTTCACAGGCAAAAAATAAATTAATTTGATTAAATTATATGTAATCTGATATTTGGTCTGAAAAACATGCTAGTGTGTGTGTGTTTATAAATAATATAATTACAAAGAGCTGTGAGCCAGCCAGTGTGCCAGAGGTCAACTCTTCTGCTGTAGCTTTTGGGCGTAGAAGTCCCTGCAAGTCTCACAGCAGCGTTGATACCACCGCATGTCCTGACATAGATTCTTCTCACGTATCACTCGACAGTACACGGGCCACTGATCTCCCAGGCATTTGAAGGTTAGAGCAGCTGTGATACAGAGCATAGAAATTCAAATACCTCCAGATAACATAGCTGTCATTAGCAGAAACATATTTCAGTGATTCAAGAGGAAGTATTTTGTATACTTATTTTGACTCTTTTATATAACATTTTGAAATATAAAAATCAAAGAAACATACACATACACAGTAAACCAGGAGTGCAGTGAAAAACCAATATTCTTACTCATTGTTATGGTTTATATCTAGATGTTCCCCTAAAGCTTCATGTAAACATAGGTTGGACCTTTGGAAGGTGATTGGATTATAGGGACATTATAGCTGACTTGCTTGTTGGAAGCGGTAGGTCACTGGGGGCATGATCTAGAAGGTTATATCTCTCTTCTGTGCTCCTTGCTTGACTCACTGTTTCCTCAGTGCCATGATATAAACAGCTTCCCCTCTGCTACACCCCTCTGCCAAGCCATCCTGCTTTGGAGCCAGCTGACTATGGACTGAAACATCTATAAATTGTACCAAAAGAAACCTCCCCTCCTTTAAATCGTGGGTGTCAGATATTTTGTACAAGTAATGAAGAAAATAACCAAGACAAATTTTGGTAGCAGAAAATTGGGGTCGTTGCTGTGACTATTACCTGACCATGTGGTTCAGAAATCTTTGGAATGGTTTGTGGGAGGTGTTTGGAAAGGTTTGGAAATGGCAACTGAAGAAGCTTTAGAATGCCTTAAGCCAAGCACAAGGCAGATTCTGGTCAGAGCTCAGAAGACCAGAATGCTGATAGACTAACTTCATGAGGTTTCAGTTAGGAACAAGGGCTTCATTGGCAGTTGGACTCTAGGAAATGTGTGCTATGCTTTGGCAGAAAATGTGTCTACATTTTGCCAATGTTCTGAGACTTTGTGGAGACTTAGACTGAGGGCAGCACACTAATTAATCTGGAGGAAAAAATTTAAAGGCAGTCCAATGTTGAGGCTATAACACTGTTACGATTGTTGCTTTTAGTATAATATACTGCATGAAACAAGAGCAAAAAGCTCTCAGTTTTGCCACAAAGAAAGCTCCAGAAAAGATAGAACAGAGGAGAGCTTGTTTGCTAAAAAAGATTAACATTAAAAATAAATTAAGTACTTTACCACAGGACAATAGAAAAGATGGCTTGAAGGCATCACAGGAATCAGCAGTCCCCTTTCTAGTCTTTCTGTAGACTCAAAGTTGCAAAGGTGAAAGATTTAGCATTAGGAAGAGAGCCGCAGGGCACCCTGTTTGAGAAGGACAATGGCAGTCTAGAATATTGATTCCCCAGTATCCAATTTACAGTCCTTAGCCATCCAGTTACTCAGAGACCAGTGCAGCCATGATTTAAGGGCTTGACTACTGCTCCAGCTGATGGCAGACCTTGGTGTCATCCACAAGGTGCTGGTTTCACAGGCATGCAGAACACAAGAGTTGTGGGGTCAGGAAGTTTTCCACCTAGATTTCAGAAGAAGGCTTGAGAGGTCAGGAAGTATGCCTCTGAGAGGGCAGTGTCTGAGTAAAATTGTGAGTGAAATGAAGTGAAATGAGTGAAGTGAAACTGTGAGTGAAGTGAATGAAGCTGAAACTACAGTGGAGACCCCAGAAAGGTGAAGAAGCCAGGAACATGGAACACTGGGGGAAAGCCACAAGGAGTGGGCAAAGCCAATCCAAAGGAAAAATTGTGAGTTGTGACCACCAGCAATGCTGTAGGGTCTGGGCCACATCTTATCACAGCTTGTCCTGGGTACTGGACATGGAACTACAGGTTTCAATGTTTGCCTTCTTTTGGTTTCATTGGTTTATATCCCCCATTCCCTTTTTTTGAATAGGAATATCTACCCTGTGACATTGTATGTTGGTAGTGCTTAACTTTCTTTTAATTTTTACAGAGGAGCAAAGGTAAGAGTTTGTCTTAAGTCTCAGAGGAAAGTTTGGCTTAGATTTTTTAGCAAACCTAAAACTGTTAGGACACTGGCAACTCTTACAGATGATGGACTAAGAGCATTTTGCATAAAATGATATTCATATGTCTTTGAGGGCCACGGGCAGAATGTTATGATTTATATCAAGATGTCCCCCAAGAACTTCTTATGGTCATAGCTGGGACTTTTGGAAGGTGATTGGATTATGGGATGTATAGCTAGCATGGTGTTAGAAAGTAGTGTTTGCTTGCAAGGAGTGGGTTGCTATGGGCAAGGCCTGGAAGAGTTTATCTCCTTCTTCAGCTTCTTCCTTCACTCTGCCTCCCAGCTGCCATGACATGAGTGGTTTCTTCTCTGCTCTGTATCTCTGCTATGCCATCCTGCCTTGGAGCCACCCAAGTATGGACTGAACTTATACAAACTGAGAGCCAGAATAAAGCTTTCCTCCTTTAATTTGTGGATTTCAGGTATTATGTCTCAGTGACAAGAGAGTGTCCAAGACACTTATGAACTTTTCAAAGCTTACTAAAGTTAGATTTCCCAGATACAATATGTGATATTTCTAGGCTTTAATTTTATACCTTTCAGTTAATCTTCTTTTGGATTTTGTTAGAGAAGATTAAACAAGAAACAGAATGTACTCAATATATCCACCTTTATGGAAATGCATATTGCTATAAATGAAATTACAAAGAAATGGCAAAATGAAACTATGCTCACACTTATTTCATATCCTAGATTCTTGAACAGCAAGTGTGTAAAAATCAAAGCTGATCATCACAAGTGATTGAAATGTGTAGCAATAAAGTGTTTGAAATGAAACTCTGATATAGAAATTTATCATACATATTTAACCTCAATTTTTCAGAGGAAATAATGTTTATTGAGTTCATGTTACTGTATTTCTTTCTTTGGTCACTATTCAGCTAGTTATTTTACTTTTTAAAATCTTAGATTTTTCAATTATTTTACTTCTGTGATTTGGGTATACCTTCAAGAAATAATAAAGACTGAAAATGCAATTTTAACAAAATTATAAACTTTTCTCCCAATCTATTATTTTCTGCCAAATAATACTTCAAGGACTTCAACTAATTACTAGAGAAAAGGGATTATGTTGTTACTGAATACATGGATTGGGGGCATCTGCTTTAGGATTGCTAAATTTTGTTTTAATTAGTCTTATTCTATGTGCACTGATTATTTCTTAGAAATGTTAATTATCTGGCTTGGAAAAGAGGGTTTTTATATTTCCATGAAGAAGCAAACTTTTTCATTTCACTGAATTTATGCTTCAAAAAGTACATATGGTAATATAGTTCCTTGCATTTTGGCAATGCTGTTCTGCATCATTAACAATTTTCTCCTGTAGATTATATATACAGGTTAAAACCAAAGATGTAAAAGATAAATTAACCCACTGGCAGCAGGTAGAAGTGCTGTTAAAAGCCACTAGTTTTCATAGAAATAAAGCCTAGCTCATATGTTAGTGTTTGTTGTATAAGTACTGGCTACATCTACCTAAGGTATATACTCTACTTGGTGATAGTTTAGATCCAGTAACAGAAATTGAGAGTAAGTATGAAAGCGTTTTATAACATAAAACTACATAAATATCAAAATACTACTAGTATCTTAAAATTACTATTCTATCCTCCAAGATGACCATCAAACTACTTCTTGTTTACTGGCGCAGATTCACACACCTCATTCTTCATGAAAGCCTTTTTAAAAATTCCAGGTCTCTCCAAAAGATAATTTGTATTCAGGACCACATGGAAGTCTGGTGACCACAAGGGATATAGGCTTATATTCCCGATCTCACCTTTCTATAGACATCATTTTAATTGATCATTTTGTCACAGGACAGATCTGAAATTAAAATTTGGTTGCATCCTATAACCCTTTATGAGGTGGCCTCCAGTGTCAAGTACCGAAGATTAATATTTCCTGGATCTGGCTTTCAGTAAACAACTTCAGGAATCAGAGCAGTTGAGGATTTTCTTACTCACAAGGCCATTTAGATTAAATCATATTTAAATAGATTCAACTTTGAGCTATGCAATTAGCATAGCTTTTCAACTCTCAGGCTTTAAAGTGATATACAAAATAGAAAAAGCTATAAACATTTCTATTTTTAAAATCATTCGCTGTTTGGTCTGCTTACCCAATCTGGGTGATGTTATTGTATTTACGTTAATCTTTTCATTGCAAGGCTGAAGGTGGCATGGCCTGTATGCTGCAGGTTTTTCTGAAGAAAAGCATTCATTTCCATGTCTTCCGGTGATTTTATGCATGCACTGGATAACACGGGACTGCATTCCTTTGCCACAGGTAATTGAGCACTAAGAGAAATAGAAGGTTTGTTAAAATTTCTTCTGCTGTTTCCTATTTTTAGGCTGTGAACCATCTTCTTTATATATTTCTTAAACATGACCAACACCATCCAGAGTTGATGCAAAATAGTCTGAAAGATTAACACTGATGATTTTAACTTGGGCAGAATTCTGTGGAGAACCACTGGTTGTCCTCAAGCACAACTTGGGACACTGAAGGACACTGGAGACTAAGGCAGGAAAATGGAAGTTGAGTGTGTGACTTGAAGGGATGAATGATGCCCCTTTGCTTAGTCAGATAGTTCTCCAAGGCCTATACCTGGTTTGTAACATATAATTGATTTATTATTCTTTAACTTAGTCACTGATATTCAAGTTAGCACATGTCCAATTGTGGAGCTAAATCCCTGTTAATATCTTTAAAATCTACTCAGCCCTTTGAATTGTTCTGGGCCTAAAATGTGTAGCAACAATACACATTTATCAATTTGATATATTATTGAGATAATTGCTCTTTCTTAGTAGAGTAGATGATATCCACTGTTTTGCTGATAAAAATATTCAAAACCTGGATATCTCTAATAAAATGCACTTTTAGTGGATTCCTTACTCTTCAGCTAAATGTAGTTTATATTCAGTTGTAGGATATTTGTTTTGTCCACAAGCATATTTGATGTACAATAGTCATTTATAGAGAAGTTCCTTGGTTTCATATGTATCTAGTCCAGATTTCTAATAAAATGCACTTCTAATTGATTCCTTGCTCTTTAGCTAAACATAGTTTATATTCAATTGTAGAATATTTGTTTTGGTAAGAATCATATTTGATATACAATAATTTTTATAGAGAACATTCTTGGTTCCATATATATAATTAGATTTAACCTGTGACACAAATAAAGTGAAGCTAATTTGACTAAGAAAATATAATTATTTTACAGTATCATATTTCCTGTCCGATAAAGATTTAGCCATATTTTGCTAAAGAGGTTCATTAGTTCATTTAGAACTATTTAAGTAAAATCTTAGTACATGATATTCTAAGTGAAAATTGGTAAATGCTTTCCAATTGCAATTTTTTAAATATACAGACCATGAGAATTTTTGAGTTTATATTTTCCCTGTACTTCACAAATCCTTATTAAGATTACATTCTCAGTGGTATCATTTCCTCCTTCATGATTATAACAGGCTTATTTTTTTCTTATTTTCATTTGTCTAACAGGAATATTGTAAAAATCCTTATTACCCTTAAGCCTAGTCTACTATTACTTAAATTTGTCTTTAATTCCCTGTCTTCTAGTGAACCTCATATTAACTTGTATGTACTTTTTAAAATTTATTTACATATAGACTCTCCTCATATAAAAATCATTGGTTATTCAGTTCACCAGGGCCTATAAACTAAAGCTCAGATACCAGTATCTTCAGACTTTCATTTATCTTCCTCCTTATAAAAACCATGTTTTATTATAAACTAATCATACCAATGCAATTTCTTTCTCCAATTCTACAGTTGTGCTTATAGTATTCTTTCTAAAATTTCTTGCCTCTTTTAAAAACACAGTCTCAAATTCATCTCCTCCATGAAGGCTTCTACATTATCCCAACTCCCCATGTATATTTATGCAATATTTATGGTTTACGGGTACACTGAGGCTACACTTCAGAACTCCATGGAGAGATTTTATATATATATATATATATATATGCATAGAATTTCTAAGTCAGTGATCTCACATGGGATCTAGCATTCTGAATTAGAAGAAACAAGCAAACAAATAAACAAACAGTTTATTATGTAGTATAGCCTGATTTAGAAACTCTTGGTCAAATGTGCCCTGCTTTTAATGTAGGTAAATTTGTATAGCTTCTTATCTTTAAATATTACCTTTTGCTCCATCCAATTTGTCTTCTCAGCTAGATAGTAACTGAAATTAAGCTTGTTTTCATGTCACATTCACTAAAAATATAGCTTACTATAAAATAATGGAATTTTATGCATACACCATTAGCATTAACACAAACTGACAGAGAACTTATCTGTTTTGTTTTATTTTGGTGTTTTTCAGGGAGTTTTTGCTTTGTTGCCCAAGGTGGTCTCAACCTACTGGGCTCAAGTGATCTTCCCACTCACCTCCTAAATAGTTGGGATTATAAGCACATGCCATCATGCCTGGCTAACTGATCTTCAAATTTTTAATTTTTAAATATTTCTGCATAATATCCTCTTTGTATCTGATAAATGATTAACATTCTATAAAGAGAACTAACTGTTTGATATGGTCCTGCAAAACCTTCATCTTAGTACTGCTTTACAAAATGCTTCTTAGAATTTTTTTTCAAAAAAATGTGAACTAAACTGAGCTAAAGTAAAAGCTTTAAATAGATGAATTTTCCTGGTGTGGTGGACCATGTCTGTAATCTCAGCACTTTGGAGGCTGAGGTAGGAGGATCACCATGAGTTCAAGGCCAGCCTGGACTACACAGTGAGACCTTGTCTTACAAACAATCAATAGCTGAATTTAATCTGATAAGATAGGGAAGATTCTCAATATTTCAAAGAAACCCAGCAATCAGTTATAGCCTAGTCCTGATTATTTCATTTAATCTCATGGTCAAATCAGAGGACATGAGTAAATAGAAGTAATACATCATTTTTTCAGAATATCAAGAATGAAATAAAATAACAACATGATAACCAAGAATTACATAATATTAGCAGATAATGGCTGAAGAGTTCCTTTCATGAAAAATTGGAAAATTGAAAAGAAAACATGTTGTTACAGTCTTTTGGGGAGTTAAGTTTCATAACTATTTGGGCATAGCCTGAAAATAATTGTATTACTGAGGAAATAGTAGAAGTTCAATAATTCATTTTATCAAAGTGGTATCATTACTGCTTTGGGCACTAGTAGAACAAGCTTCATTATTGAATTAAATTTTATAATGGGTTTAACATAATTTTATTAGAATACTTTAACAATAAAAAATCAAGCTCTTACTGGTGACAGTAATAATTTCCTTTATAAAATATAATTTGGTAAAACTTCTATTATAAATATGTGAAAAGTAAACTGATATTTGAAATGGAACCATTTGAATCCCAAGGTATTGGCTAAACTAGTTCTTCTTTTATTACAAAAGACAAGTACAAGGATGATCATAATTTCCCTGGGTTAATAACTAGGTATAAATAATTCACTATTTTCTCAAATAGCATCACTATGATTTAAAACCAACATATATTTTTAAAAGCCAAAATAATTTTGGTTTTGAAATTAGTACACTTGCCTTTTAATGTTATCTCTAGCAAGTAATATATCTGGGGCTTATTTTTCCATTCTATTAAGCAAGGCATTGCCATACACCATAGCCACTGATTCTGGTCTAATTACTGTGGAAGTAAAAATTCCAAGTAATTCATTATTATATGTTATATTACAGTGTGGAAGTTTTTAGTTTGTGCAACTACCCAAGACCAAAGGCTAATCTTTTTCACTGTGCCACCTATACAATGGTATGACATAATTTCTGTCAAAAAAAAAATCTCAAAATTGTAATTTGCATGAATGTCTCTGAATACCCCATCATTTATCAGGTTTTTAAATATTTATTGATTACTTGCTATGCTTAGGGTAATAAAAACAGCAGAGATAGTTTATACTACCACTATGAGTCTCGAGTCTTATTCAATAAAACTTTATGAACAAACACAGTGGCATACAATAGATGGACTTAGAAGCAGATTACTAACTGCTGTGGGAGCTGGGCAATTTCACACATTTTTAGCCAATTGTTTAATATTTAAATAACCAATTAAACTACAAAGGCACTGTTTGCTGTTTGTGGTAAAAGAAAATAGGGAGTATGACTTCTGAAAGCTTTCGCAATGGATAAAACTAAAGTGGGTAAAGAGAATAGTAAAGTTTGGATCAAGAGGTTTTGTAATTCAAATGGTATGACCAGGGAAGGATTCATGGAGACAGTGACCAAGGCTTGTCCCTTAAGAAGGGGAGAAAAACCTTAAATGTAATTCTTTGGATTCTAAATATTATGTTCACTCCACTATACACACATAAACTTTTCACTTATATATGTGTGGGTTATAGTTCTTTCTACTGTGTGCATTGTACATGTTTTATCCACACATTCTGGGATACGATATTCAAATTGTTTAATAAGGAGAACGAAGGCATGGAGGAAATGTGAAGTCAGTGTTTTTATTTTGTTTTGTTTTTTGTTTTTTTCAATATTTCTTTAGAGCCTGGATCAATTTCAATGTCTGTCTTCTCTTTACTTCATTCTCCTTTCTCACGGTCTTCTTTTCTAATAAATTTTATATCTTATCTTCACACATGTGTCAAGTAAATCTAACATACATTTGAAACAAAGTAACACTATAGACTACCACTAAAAGCCAAAATGATGAAATGTCAACATCAATTTACCAATACCTGTTAAAGAAACAGCATGTACCAGGTAATATGCCATTGATATTTCTTTTACAAGGATAAGTTATTGACTAGAATATTTTAAAAATTGAATTTTTAAATTGAATTGTCTGAAAAAACATTCTGTTTCCTATGTAGTTTAATACTGCCCTGATGGACTCTTTGAAACAAAGTACCTCATAAATCAATTGCATGAATGAAGAGTCTTTCATTCTTGCAGGCAGCACAATTATGATATCTCAGGCTTACTAGAGTTAAAAGGAATCAGTAATATTTAGAACAGATTTAAACAGTTCAGAAAATTGCTCATGAAGATTTTGGAATTAAACAGAGCTTTTGACAGCAATAGCAAGGCACAAAATAACTGATGTTAGTAATCACTCTTTATCATAAAATAATAAGTCCTGAGGGTTCTGAAAATAAAATTTGTTTCATTGACTTAGTGGAGTTTATTTAAGTCTATTTATGAAAATTATGATCTTCCATGTACTCAATTATATGTGAATAATGTATTTATATAATCTCACCATAGATTTCTCTAATAATAAAATAAAATCTCTTGCCTTAGGATACTAGTGACAAATTCTAAGGGCATATTACATTATATCTATAGTATATCTTGCACATCAAGCAGTAAAAATGATGAGAGAAACTTTTTCAATAATTTACATAAATAAAAATTAAGAAAGTAGTTTGGAAAATGAGAACCACAAACACAAACATTAGGAAGTAAACTTGGTCACAAGAAAATTTACCTTCCTTTAAAAGAAGATATACATTAAATTTTATAACTATGTCCATTATTTAAATATCTGCTTCCTGTCTGTCATTCTTATGCTAGCTAATAACAACTGATTGACTTGATTTTACCTAAAGAGATTTTGTGAAAATAAACTAACAGGAAGGGATTTATCTGAAGAAGATTAAGCAATAACAAAGTTTCTGGAAATATGGAGTGGAAATTTACTTAACTGAGATTTTTTTTTTTCCTGAAAATGATCAAGAATAGTCAGTAATAAATACAAACGTAAATCTTTGGGAAGTTAATTTTACCAAATTAAATGTTAGCACTGAGAGGAAAAGGTTTTCCAGTATTGACAAAGACAGGCTAAGATGCCAGAATGATTCAGGAAATTTATGCATTGGCTTAAACCAATGAACAAATGAAGGAAAACCAAAATTTACAGAAAATGAAAATACATTCAAAACTTAAGCAAATTCTTAACTGTGACATTATCATAAAAACAAAGGAGTGAAATAAATTTTGAATAGCTAAGACATCAATCTCTTGGTCAAAGCAACTTGTGTTGCCCTTTCTTCCATTTCAAAAGGTAAATGAATGGCAAGACCGTATGAAGAAATTAAATTGCAGCAAGAAACTGAACGTGGAAATTTCACTCTTTATATGTGCTATTTATGGTATTCCTAGAAAATATTGTATTGTTAAGATTTTAGTTTGATATCTTAAAAATATGTAAACACCTTATAAAAAGTGTTCAGGGAAGGGCCATTTATATTGTGACACACAGTGGTATCATAGTTTCAGTATGTTCTGAAGCAGTGAGTATATAATGTTGAATAACTATGGCCTGAGGAATTAAATTTTTTCAAGTTTAATCTGATGCATTTTAGGAATTGCAGACAATTAGTCTTAAATTATGATCCAAGTAGATAGCATAGATGTTTGATGAATCAAGTAGTACATAAAGGTATAAATGTACTGTGTTTTAAATTTTCATTATTTTATATGGAAATACTCATAAAATATACTTACATGCTTAATGAGAATACACATATTTTTAAAATAATCTATATGAATTTTCCCCATCCTTTCTTTGAGTACCACTATGCTTTGTAAGTGTTCAGTAAGGACCAGTGAATAAGAGCAAATATGCTCTCAAATGTATCAAACTAAAACAATTCAAAGAAAAGGGGCTACATAACCACCAATAAATAGTAATCTACAAATTGACACAGTGCCCAAATCAGGCAAGAGAATAGCCTCCCATGATTTCAGTAGTTTCTTTAAGACTTGTGCATAGTACAACCTGAATCTAGTTTTATAAAGTATAACACTTTCTTTCTGTCATAGAAAATGCATGAATCATGTACAAATTTCTACAATGGTGCCTCATGTGATCCAACCATTTTTATGTCTCCATCAAATTCACCAAAGAACATTGCCTATGTACTTCTGGAGAACTTAATTTCATTTGGGAACCTTTTAATAATGGGATATTTGAAAATACTTCTCCTCTTTAGAGAGGAAACATTCCTTTCTTGGAATGATCTCTGGTTCTTAGGTTGTTTCTTCCTTGCCTGGATTCTGAGAGCCACTGGATTTACAGTATTTGCATGCTAATACTCACACTGTTATTGTCCAGTAAGAAGTCAACAGTTGGCCTATATTTTTGTATTTAATTTGAAAACTATGTTTGAATTATGACATTAAGTCTCATTATTATTATAATTCTAGGGTTAAAAATAAAAATTTCTTAATGTTTCTCAAAGTGAATGTGAGAGGAAGAAGTATATAAAATACAATCTTGGTCTAGAATTAAAGTATATGATAGAAGCTCTGACTGATTCTTGGCCCTAAATAGCTCAAAAAGAAAAAGCAATAAAGATTTTCATGTTTGAGTAAATTTTTCCTGAACTGGCTATTTGAGATTTTACTTTAATCATATCATCTTGATATCATATTTATTGAATAACTAAATATTCTTATCTAACAACTATGATGATAGAAAATATATTTATCCATTAAATTATAATCTGAAGTAATGTGTAATTTTCAACATCTGTCTAAAACAGAAGTATTATATCTGAGGTATTGGGATTCTATGGTAAAATGAAAAACTTTAAAATTATTGGTTAAACATTAACTTTACCTTTCAATTTTGGATTTCAGAAAAGTCATGCAAGCACCATTTTGGTGCTAGTTAGTTACTTGTCAGTCTAAATGCAATATTATGGTATAAATTTGTACATTTAGGTTATATAATCAACTAATTTGAGAGTCTATGAAACTATTAATTTGTGCATATTAAATATAATCCTGAAAAAACTGTAAAACTCTTGAAGCTGTAAATACTATAAAATGTCACTTTAAAGACTTTAACAAAGAGGCAGAAAACCCAGTAGTAAAAATTTCATTGTCAGGTATTTATTTAAACTTTTATTAGATTAGAAAACCCTATCTAAACTAACATGGGCCTATCTTCTTAATTCCTTAAGAAGGTAAACACCACATCAGTGCATTTAGTGGTTAAAAATAATAATTCTCATTCTTGGCCAGCACAGAGATTACCCAAAATCCCTTACTTCTACACTGTGCCAAAGATATAGATTTTGGAGAGAATTCATATTCTCCAGGCCAACAGCTAAGAAAGGCTCTGTAATGGTTTACTCATTTCCAGCTGCCCTCTTTAGGAAATAGGAATTCCTAAATTAAGGGAAAATTGTCACCGGCGGAGCACAATCCCCCCCCCCCCCGCACACCAATGTAATAGATAATTTCACAGTGTCTGATATCATCTGTCATGATAGTAAGGGCCAATCTGCAACTAGGTGACAGCACTGACTCTTGAAATTTATCTTTGTTAATGAATGGATTATTCTAAAGTGGTTAAATAAGAGCGAAGGAGCATTCACAGTGGAGAGTGCATCTCATAAGGAGATTAAACGGTGACTTTTACTGGAAATTATTAGTGCAGCATTCCCACTCATTTATGTATATGTTTGGCAGTTCTGTCAGTATTTTTTTTTTTTTTTTTGTACCGGGGATCGAACTGGGAACCTTGTGCTTGTGAGGCAGGCGCACTGCCACTGAGCTAAATCCCCAGCCCCTCAATATTTTAATAAAGTGAATGTGAGCAATACTAAAGAACAAAAGTTAGGCTTGCTTTTTAAGGTTTAATATTTATTTTGTTTAGTATTTCAGCATCTTTCTAAAATAGTTCATCTTCCTTATTTAACACATGGGTTCCTGGAATTGAATCCATTCTTAGAAGACAGACAATTGAAAGTGTTTTCTTTCTCTCTATCTGCGTAATCAATTCTTTCTTGTTTTATTTTAAACTCATCTGATTTTTTTAATGAAAGTGTTTGCATACAATTACAGTAAATGAAGGAAACCTGTGGCAAAATCAACTTAGTCATGATTTATAGAGAACTGAGTATGTTGTAGAATGATTGTCAAAATAAACAAAATACTTTTTATGCCAAAATAGTACATTGATCAGTACAACAGTGGCAGAAAGGAAGACATTTGACATTACAAAATAATTAATAAACATAAAGTGTTTGTTAGGTTTGTGTTTCTCCCAGGATTCAGTATACAAAACACTTGCTAATACAATAAAAAACATGTATAGAAATCAAGACATTTCTATTTTAATACAGTCATTCCAGTAAAACACCTTTTTTCTCAGTTAGAACTTTTTGGAATACTAGTGATTAAATTTCTTTTTCAAATAAAATACTGCTTATATAGTCTAACAATTCTATGTCAAAATTGGTCATAGCCTTTTGTGGCCAAGTAAAAGAACTGTATGTTTTAAAAAAATTTTTTTTTGCTTCAGTAAATAAAGCCCTGATTTAAATTACCATATAGAGCATCATATAGGTATCTTTAACTTGTTCCAAGTAGAAATAAACTACATACATATTTGTCAATTCAAAGAGAACATCCTTAGGTGAGTTAGATTCTATTGATTCTATTTGCTATTTACCCTCTAGGTTTGATAATTGCAATCTGATTTGATGGTGGATACTCCCTCCAAATGGATTGAAGATGACACAAAATAAGTTTGCTAGCTTTCTTAAAATTCAACCCTAAGAAGGTTTTTTTTTCACTTAAATGTCATAATATTTAAATAAGTATAGATTTACTTTTAAAAGTATATTGGCAAGTGGTTTGAGTTACCATATAGAAAATGGTAATGGGAATCATGTGGCTATATAAAATTATATTGATTATTTTAGCTTTCCTAAAAATATTAGTTGCTATTTTTGTCATTAAAATATATGAAATCCATTAGCTGTCATAGAACTGGAGCCAGAAAAATCAAGTAGAACATATCATAGAAGAAAAGTAATAGAATGCTTATGTTTAACATACATTTTTTGTTTAGCTGATTAAAACATCAGTCATTTAATCATTAAACATTTCTTTTTTCCCAAAATGATTCAATGTTTTGACTTTTAAAAAATAATGAATTATGTCAATAAATATAATTCATATAACCAGTAGATGCTAAAAAGGGAACTAGTAAAATTCAGGAGCTATCACTACTAAAGTTGTCACAAAATCTAATTAAATATGGTAAAAATATCTCAAATTCAATAGTAAATATCATACTTTATGATAAAATGATGAAAATCTTATACTATTCAGATACATTGCATAGATTCCCAATACAGTATCTTTACTATTTAATATTTTTGCAGATTTTTGCTAACATAATAAATCAAGAAAATAATTATTAAATTTCAATAAGCATTTATCTATAGTACTATATTCTTTATATTTGTTGAGATTTGTAAAGTTCAGATATTCTTAAGAAAACAGCAATAATGTAAGACAATACATATATAATTGAGAAAAATAATACAGTCAATTTGTCCAGAGTTCTGGGGCTTCATTTATTGGTTAATCCCTCTAATAATTTAGGGATTTAAACTGGTACTTCAGGACTTGGAAAGTTGGAAGAAACATGTTGTAGGCAAAAAACTCTACAAAGACACAGGGATTTCTGCATTAAAAATTCCTCAGGCTGAGCTTAGTAGAAACACTCGATGAAAATGATGACAACAACCTTAATAGATAGGTTAAGGTAGACTCTGGGAAGCTCTGAATGCCAGAGTGTCTGGGAGTTGAAAATGTGGCCAGTAGGAATTTTCTGCAAGTATCTAGGCACCAAAAATAAAGAAGCCATTTTTTGAAAATGGATATATCTGAAAAAGGAGGAGTATGGGGGTAAGAAACATGGTACTCTAACCCTAGGGAAAAATTAAGAAGGCATTGTGGAATTATATTGGAAGTAAAGAGCAACTGAGGCAATGCCCTATTTACGTGGAAAGATAATATGTGCTAAAGATGACCTCTAGCTCAGGTAGCTAGAGACTTAATGATGTTTTTCATTAAAAACATTGGGAGCGTGCCATAAATTGAGAAAATAAAATGAAGAACTTTGGTTTAAACATAGAAAATTTGGGCAGCTAATTGGATTCCACTAGCACTCTTGTAGGTGAAGACTGAGTTTAAAATAAAGACAGGAGGACTCTTGAAATCCCTTTACCTCTCATTCAACTGCCCAGCCTTTTTCTGATGATCTTCCTTCTGCTCTTCTGCCCAATTGCTTCTCAGTTCCCTTTGCTGGCAGCTGCTTCTTCTCTCGTATGCCTTTTACAGTGGGAGTTTCTCAGACTGCATTGTTTCTTCTCAAGCCGCACTCCCTCCCCAGCCACACTTATACTTTGAAAATTAGACATCTACATACTTTTTACTCCATAAGTCATATTTCCATCTCATAACTCTCCTTCATCTGTCCACAAGACACCAGTTTTAGACTCTTTCATGAGCACATGAAAGACAGTCCAAAGTAGATCCAATCTTCCCTTTCAAACATAATCCTCCTGGAGGGTTTCCTGTCTCGTGTTAGCGCAAGTTGCTCAGGCCAGAAAACTAACCTGGGAGTCTTCAACACCTTAACACCTCCCTGTTCCTCAGCTTCTTCCAATCCAGCCCAGTTCTGCTTATTTTAACTTTACAAAAATGTCTTAAACTCAATCATTCTGCCCCTCAGGCTTGACACTATAATAGAAATAGCATTTGTGTAGTTACTGTACATATGACCCAATCCTAAGAACTTTCTATGAGTTATTTCACTTGGATTCATTAGTTTATTTGAATAAAAGATCCAGAAATATAACCAGAGGTGTCTAATTTCATACACTGAGCTGCCTCACCTCTTCCAGTCCCAAATCCCTACACATTCTTACAAACTGTAGCAGTCTCACATCTCCCTATATCCATGACATCAGTCACTCTTAATATTAGAGACTGAAAAGATATAAGGGTTTAAAAAGTATTTAAATTTTCAGATAGAAACTGTTCAGATTGCAAAATTAAAACTATCACAGAAATGTGCTAGAATTAGAAGGATCAAAGTCTCCTTTCTACTATATAGTTCAAATAAATGGCTCTTTGTACATCATTGCAGAAAATTTTTAATATAGCTACATAAAGGTCATATGTACATCACCTTTGCTGACACTAACTCTAGTGCCTGTCATTTATTACTTAATAGTAGGACTTGGAGAAATTTTCTCCTCATCATGTAACTATTTATAAATGATTTTTAAAGGTACAACATTACACTGCACATATCATGACTTGAAAATATCACGATTTATATAACTAGTTCATGAAAATACTGTGTAAGTGGTTTTGCAATTTTTTTTGTCCTAAACAAATCTGGATAGTTTCCAAATGCTTTAAAACTCAGTCTACAATTCTTGATTTCTTAAATTAACTGATTGATCTGGCAATGATAACTTTCAGTGTGGTAGTTTTGTATTTGTTGAAGAAATAGCAACTCAATTTTGTCTTATGTGATTATTTATAATAATTGTAAGCAACTATCTTTTCCAATATCAATACACTTATAGATATAATAAAATAGTAATTTTGAATAACAGTGCTAACCTAGTTCAAAGATGATTCTCCAGATTATAGATAATTTCAATTTGGTGTCAATCTGAAAATTTTCTCTGGCTAGAAAAAAATCATAACTAGCCTTTGAAATTTAATTAATCTAACATGACATTACTCACAGTTTATTGTGCTAAATACTGAATCTGCTATATCCTCTGCAAAAGTGAACTTTGGTTAAAAAAGAGAGAGAAATAATTTGTCTCCTTTTTTGCATTTACCAAGAACAGAAGAATGCTAAAGAATATGAAAGGTAGCACAGCAAAAAGTATTTGCTCATTTTTCTTTAACACTAGCATTTCTCATACATGGAGGCTTTCTGGTATCATGTTCACTCAAGTTGCTCAGGCCATAAAACTAACTTGTGAGTCTTCAACACCTTAACACCTTGCTCTTCTCCATTTCCTCCTAAGCAAACCCAGTTCTTCTCATTTTAACTTTATAAAAATTTCTAACCTTTTCTATTTTTACATTCTGTGAAGGAATTTAATTTGATTATTTGCAGTTGTTGGTAAGTATTTTCTTAAATTTGAATGGGAAATCATTTTAACAAATGATTTAGCTTTTCTCTATGCTGTAACGACCCAGTGCATTTAGTTGTATTAAAACTAAGAAGCTATTTTTACATATACTCGTCTGGATTCTGGGACTGCTTGCTAGCTGCTTTTAATTGGGATAGGGCATACATAGCACTGGGTCAGTCCAAACATGTGGGAATCTGTAATGCTAAGGTCCTAGCCTGACCAAAGTGGAGCCAAAAACACTTTGGAATGTTTGGATGTAATGTTTTTCATCCTTTTGACTTAGTGCAAAAAACACCAGGCTGTGGAAGTGCATGATTTAAAAAGGTGATGTTATTTCGGACAGAGAACACAGCTTGTGTAGAGCATGTGCTTTCCATGTGTGAGGCCCTGGCTTCAATCACCAGCATGCACAAGCATACACACAAACACACACACACACACACACACACACACACACGTTATCTACTCATTTAGTTCAGAATATTCTCGATTGCTTCAGATCAAGGTTTGCTTCTTGAAGTTTCCTTCAGATTCATTGAGTTTTCCTTCAGTGGAAAACAATGTCTCTTGTAATTATTCTCGAGTACCTGTGTGATAATTCACAACCACCACCAACAGTGTTAATTTTAAGTAATGACAAGATTCTGTATTAAAAAATACCAAAGGTCAAAGGGGCAGTCTCTATGAGCCCACACTTTATTTTTCTTTATAAAAAATTTTATTAGTATATGGTTGCAATTCATGTGTTTATAATCATCTTGGGGAGTGGTTACATGTACATGTTACAGCTTGTTTTCTTTTTATATCCTTCCTTTCCCTCCCCTTCCCCCCTCCTCCTTGGGTTTCTCAATCTTCTTTTGTTGATATTATTTGTCTTAGCTCATGTTATGCTTATAGCATTTACATTGATTGGAGTTATTAGAATCCTGTACATGCATATCTTTATTTCTCTCATTTCTTCTCCCCCTCCTCACTCCTTGCCATTGTTCCCTTGGACCACTTCCCTATTGCAAGAGATCTGTAACCTTGTCCCTTTATATCCCTCCTTTATCATTTTCTTTGTACTTTGCCTCATTCAAATGAGAGATACCATAAAATATTTAAGCCTGTGTGTCTGGTTTATTTTACTCAACATTTTATTTTCTAGGTACATCCATTTTCCTACAAATGTCTCAAATGTGTCATTCTTTATGGTCCAGTAGTATTCCATTATATATAGATAGCACATTTTCTTTATCCAATCATCTGTTGAGAGCTGGAAAGCAGCTATTTTTTAACCTTTTTACCTATAAAACCTATCACAGGGGATTTTTTTAAAGTACACATTATCTATATATGATCATCATGTTCTAATTTACTCATTATTGGAGACTAACAATATCATGTCTGGCTCATTTATTTAACAAACTTATTTATCACTTACTATATGAGCCCATACTTTACAGCTTCTCAGTTAATTGAGAGTTTGTAATTCACATACATTGTCTCTATAAGAATACACTCTAATACAAAATAAGACATGAAAGATTATTTTCAGGGATATGTGAAATATTGGAAATTATGGCCCTTAATATTGACCTTTGGCCAATCTGGATAAAGATAAAGATCAAAATGATAGGTTGATAAATCTACATAACTTCCTAGACATTTTTATGTATTCCTGTAAGTAATATTTTATAAAATTGTTGGTTCTTTGATCTTGCATTATTCTGAACTATCTTAAGAATTATTTAAAATAGGGATGCTTTGAGGTCATAATGTTTGATTATGTAAAACACACTTAAAGAGCTGGTACACTTGATTAATTTATATATTCTATTTATGAATTTCTTTTTAAATAGTGTTAACTACTTAGAAATACGAACACTTATTTTCCCATAGTTATTATAGAGTTCAATATGTGATATATCAAGTACAATATATAAAGTAGATTTTTATAACATCAATACTATTTTGCTTGCCACAAAATTATTTTTACTAGAAAAACTCAGATATAGGTAATTGTTTCATAATTATTAAAATAAATTATTAAAAAGTCAATATATTTTTCAGCCACTACATTGTTTCCAGAGAAGATGGAAAAGAAGTATAAAACATCATTTTGAGACTTATAAATATATGAAACTAGAAAATCTTCACTGTAAGGATGACCTTAAAATAAGTAGAATTCTCACTTAAATGCAATTTTTATAGTTAGAAAGCATTTACTGGTATTTAATATATTTCTTCTATCCATTAGGAAGAATTACCTTAGTTTTTAGATTCTTCATTATTTAATTCCTCTTCTATGCAAGTGAACATGCTGAAAATGGTAGAGTTTTCCTTTTGCAGAAAAAGTTAAAAATGACTCATTGGACTACAAGCTTTATATTTGCCTCTTCTAAAAAGATATAACTACCTAGCTACACAAGCAAATCACCCAGTGATTTACGGTGCTACTAGCATTACATCATCACAAAAGACTCATTCTCTAGTCCAAATACCTATTAATAATGTCATAATTTGATTTGTAGACAAAGCTACGCATTTTCTAGAATTTCAAAGGAGTAAGTAAATTTGAATTATAGCATATGGTTTGACTCTAAGAATAAACCAAGAATAAATATTTGAAACTCTAAGGTATCTGGATTATCATTAAAATTCAATTGAGTGATTATAAACCACTCCAAGTACTAAAGAAATACTATCTCCATAAAAGCTTTGTAAGGACCAAATTCTTTGTAACAAGTATATAAAACAATACTCTTTTATTTGCTTTTCTGCTTACTTTCAATAATGCAAACCAGAAGTTGTAGAAGTTCAAATGAAGGCAAAAAGGTCACATTCAAGCAGAAAATATGTCATCATATGTGACACAAGGAACTGTATTATTTTTAAATTCAGCATTCCAAACTTAGGACAGCTTAAATGAGTGAATGCAGATTTATGTTGCCAGGTCAAGCTTTTCTCTTCCAGTAAAGATCTTAAAGCCATATCCATATTAGAGACATAGTCAGAATGTGACAAACAACTGGGTCAATAGTTAAGTGAAGCCAGAGTGAAGCAGTGCCACTCTGTCTTTTTTTTTTTTTGGTCAACCTTCTAGTCTCAACGAAAAAAGTGAGCAATGTTCAAGAGGTTTGCATTATATCTGCCTAGAAATCAGTGGTAACAATTTTATAATGCAGATTTCCTTCTTTCACCATACCTGGATCTGCTTTTTTCTCTTTCAAGTTGAGAGTAATTCTTCCACTGTTTTCACAAAAAATACCCCAAACGTAGATGCTAAATATCACATACAAATTCAATGAACACAGTCTGAGGCATATGCTAGATTCTTACTCTACCTGTAGCTGACATTCTTTCCCCAGTAGTGATCAGTGACCCTGAGGCAATGAAAGAACCTCAAGATACATCTGTATTATCAAGAGAGACATGGTTTTCAGCGCTACATTTTGTAGATAGTATGCAGAATATTCCTGATTAAAGCCAACACAAAGATCAATTTTCAGTACTCTTAGGTGAATTGATATCTGTAGTTAAAATATATGAGTTGGATTTGAGTGAAGTTGACAGATAAATGGACCTCAGAGGAGCACAGAAATCCAGCCACAAATGCAGACATCTTGTAGTTATTTCTATTCCAGGGACACAGCTGATATAAATAAGAGATCTATGTATTTTTTTCTGTCCCTCAATACTTTAATCACTGAAACTTAATAATCACAACAGTATTTCTTTTCTCTGTAATTGTTTTGGGATGGTCTTTATTTTGACATGAAAGTGATATCTTAGAAGTTTAAAAGGAGGAGTGAAATCAATAAAATTCACATGGAGCCACTGGTTTTAATTTGTGCACATTGTTGTTTGAATTTGAGATGATGAGACCTCAGAGAAGAAAAATGTCTTTAAGGAAAAGAGAAGATATATTCACATGGGGAGAATTTTTTAAAGGACAGAAAAAAGCTCACAGCACAATGTGTCTTCTAAATAAGCAGAGGAAGAAACAAACTAACAAAGGTAAAGAGGTTTAAAATAAAGACGAGTATTTATTGGAGCCACCCATTTTTTTTGCTCAATATAATAACACAATAAACTGAATTAAAATTAATCTAATCCCACTATAAGAATTAGCTATATAATTGTTGCACAATAAATGATACATTTTTTTCAAATTTAGCATACACAAACAAAATCAATATTTTTCATGATCTCTCTGGTTAATTTGGCTTTGCTTAAGGTTTAATTACAGGTCACAAAAGAGGCATTTATTAATCAAAACTAATAGCATTTGTCATGCAAATAAGAACTGCTAATTCTATGTCCATAGCTTCTAGTTGTATAAGCTTCCCATTTCATTCCAAATATTGCAATAAAATCTAGATCTTTTGTTTTTTACAGTTACATCTTTTGGGCTTTGTAGTTAACTGAAGACGAAAAGTATATGCAATTTAAAATGATTCTGTTCATCACCAAAATTGAAAAAAAAATACATCTAGCAGCTTTCAAACTTTTTCCTTTGGCAGAATTGTTTTAAAACAATGCCTAGAATTTCACTAACAATGAAATGAGTGAAACAAATGACTCCCTACAATATAACAAGAACAACAGGTGATCTTACTTTCCTCTGTAGCGAGTGCCTTTTCCACTTTCTCCTCCTCTACTATCCCCTCAGTGCTGAATGCAGAGTTAGGATATAGGTTAACTTGGAATACTATGATTGTTTCCTTTATTTTGCTGATATGGTATCAAGTTTATAAAATATCCAGTGGCATAACCGATTTACTTCCCTATAGGAGGACATCCAAATTGTCCCTACATCTCTTGCATTCTCAACCAAAGTTTCCTTACCATGCGACTCCATTTCTTTCCCTTAGAATTAGGAAAAACATAAATCCTGAACATAACCAAAATTATCTGTAGTTAATTCAGAATCCTCTGCAGCCCAAATATTTTTTACTCTTAAGTGTGAAGTTTCCTTATATGGTTCAACATTTAAATGCTGCACAGATTGGGCTGAATGTTTCTTACTGCTATAACCAAGGGTAGATTTACAGTGTTTACAGATCCATTCCCCAAAGAGTTCCAGTGTGAATTTTCAATGTTGAAAGTAATGGGAAAAGAGTATAGTTTACTGAGAACTCAGATATAATGATAATGTAGAAATTTTTGTTAGGGAGGAAAATCATAAATAATCACAAAAAATAGTTTAGGTTTTAAATGTCAAGGACTTCATGTGTGGCAATGCTGGGAATCCTGGATAATCACGATGATTTACATATTGAGAACATTTCTCTCCCACAATGTTCTTCAGATTATTTATGAATGACCCCCACTGTGCCCCAGCATTACTACCTTTTTCCCATTTATAAAATAAAGAAGGAGAAAGGACTCATTATGTCTCATCTAAGCCATAAAACTTAAGATTCCATGATCATAAATATATATTAGAGCTAAATGCAGAATCATTTTTAATATTTGTGTTTCTAAAAACCTGTAGTTTAGACTGTTTTCACCCACATCTGACCAGAATTTTATCTTTAAGCATGAGGTTTTTCAATACTTTATTAAGTGAATATATTAGATGTTTAATTCTATGAAGGTCATGATCATAGATAACCAGAATTTGAACCAAAGTATGTAATAGTCCAGATATGTTATTATTATACTTCAACTCTCCTTTTAGAGTGCATAATCTGTGGTTATGGATTCTGGGACAACGTGGACATCATTGAAAGCTGTTACTGAAAATGTACAAAATGGTGCTCACCTTGGACCAGTCACCCATTCTCCACACATAGCACTTTGAGTAGTCCTCACAGTCCTCAGCCTCCCTGGGCCTAGTGGAGAGGACACATTTCTTTCTCGGGTTAGTGCACCTTATGGTTCGATGGCGCACACCTTTGCCGCACTTGACAGAACACTGAAAGATAGTATCAGAGGGTTTAGAGAGAGTTGGTGATTGGGAAAACCTATAGATTTTGTTAGGTATTGGTTTCTAATGATTTCTCATGAGTCTGTTACCCCCATGAAAGCCAGGTGAAAGAAAAAGGGTAAGTTTCAGGGTAACACCAGGTTAGCTTGTGTACCAGAGGCCAGATAAAGCCTAAGGCAAAGTATTGCCGGTAAATTGTTTTCAGAAACAGCAGACTATTATTACAGAGAGTAATAATAACACCAAGATAATTTAACATCAATAATATACAGTGATCAAAATGTAAAATATAAAAATTTAACTAATGTCAAATTTCTATATATTTAAAGAAAAATCTTAGTTTTGTTTTTGCTAATATTTACTTTTCTTCAGCTTCAAATGTTGGGGAAAGATAACAGTATGTCATAGGATGAACTTTCTCACAAATATTTCATTAACTGAAATAGAGAAAATTTTAGCAAAAAATCAAAAGAATTATATATGTTTAGAAATCATTATTCTCAATAGGTGTATGGATTACAATTTAGTTCAAAAATAGTATAGCTAATTTCACAAATAATGGTGCCTAACTGATGATGGTGGCATAATAGATTTAAATATTTATGGTGTATATTTTACAGTTTTACCGAATTCAAATCTAATTTACATTTATGCTCCTTATTATAAATTATGCACCCTGTCTTCCAAAGGTAGGTATCAGCAACTCTATGAATGGACCACAAACTGTAATTGGGCTGCAGTCAGGGGTGGTTGGAGTGGAACAGCTATGGCAAAACTTGACAGTCTTATTTATAAGTGCACACCTGAAAAAGGTCCAAAGAAAGTGTTGGAGCATAAATGTGGCAATGATGTCACACAGGAGCCACCATGCTGCTTCCCCAGGTCATTGCTCAGAGCCACAGTGGCAGGCAGAGGATGAGCTCACTGCCCTGTTCACATTTATAGGCTTCTGCAACAATTGTGCTCCCAAAAATGTGAGCATGGAACTTACGACACTTAACATAGGCTAAATCTTGCACAAATTAGTACTTATACCATAATTTATAGCCTGCATTTGAATACTGAGCTATAAAGTGGATTATACATTGTGATTTGATATTCTAATGTTTATATTTTTAGATTTAGTCATTAAAATGAGCCCTGATCCATAAAATCAGATTTTAAATTCAGTCAAAACAAGAGAAATATTTTCAACTGGCATATTGCATTATGACATATTATTTCTCCTGCCTGGTGCCAAATATCTGCACAGCAGAATATTTTTGACCCATTTCCTTTTAAAGTGTTGGCAAAAATGTTTGATTGAATTGGAGGCAAGGGTATTATTATTTCTCTGATATTCATGTGAACCCTCACTCCATACTGAACAGATTCATTTAGATGTAGAACCTGATGTGGCATGTACGTTAAAAAAAAGAAATTATAAATGAAAAAGTATCTATTAAACAGCAAAGTAAAACCAAGAAAAGCCAGAGGGCAAGAAGTCTAGCTCTCTGCTAATGTGCTTTTTGGGAAGTTGCATTAATTAAAGTATATTTAGAAACTGCATTACCTAAGCCACTTAATCCACATTTTTAAAAGAATAGCTACTTACTTTACCAGAGAATTTTGTTTGTCATTTTCAGATTCTATTCAATAGACTGAAATTAAATAAATTAATTTTGCTGTGTGTGCATTGCATGTCTTTGCATATGTATATAGGTTTATAAGTCTATTTGGGTTTGTGTGCCAGAAATGCTTCAGAATAGTCAGTAAATACATGCACTGAATGGCAGTTATTTTTATTAATATGCATATCATTATGTGAAGATATACATCATGATAACAGAAATTAAGTCACTGTGGATCAGCATAGACCATATCTGTATGTCACACACTACAAGCTATTAGCTACAGGATATGTGGCATATTGAGTTAGATAGCCCTGGTTCAGTCCCAGCTCTATGACTTAGGTAGGACTTTGGATAAACAATTTAATTTCCTTAAGCTCCACTACCATCACTTATAAAGTGGTGAAACTGTTAAGTTTCTTACACTGGTGATTAAATGTAAATAATATAATACACATGATGTATAAATATACGCTATTATCATAAAATGACTGCTAGATCTCCCTTCCCTTTTAAATGTTCAGAAATATGCAGTAAGTTAAATATGTATTTTAATGTGTGCCTATTAAAGACCATACTTACAATATGTAAATGCAAAAGCAGACTTCTAAAATGTATATAAAATTTGCTCATTATATTTATAGAAAAAAATAAATATCTTCATTCTTTCTATTTTTTCAAAATTATTTGAGTATGTTCCTTTTATTTCAGCAAAATTAGTATGTAGTATAATGTAAAAATATCAACTGTTGTGCAGAGAGAGTCTGGACATCATGGAACAAGAGTTTGTGGAAAGGTGACGAGTCAAAAAAGGAGAAGATAAAGAAATGGGTTTGTACCGCACCTCAGACCATACTCCGGCCTCCCACACGGTCATGCAATCTTGGCCCTCACAGCGCTGGGCAGAGGCTGGCTTAGGCCCAGTGCAGTCTCTCTCCTGGGCTCTTGTTAAAGTTCCATTGCTTAGCTGCTGGGTACAGGCCACCTGTCTGCTCTGCATCCCTTTTCCACAAGTTCTTGAACACGTGGTCCATTCTGTCATCATCCACCTAAAAGTAAAGCAATATTCATTGGGAATAGGTTAGAAGATTTCTACTTAGCATATATGGGACATGCCCAGAGTCAGCAGGAAGCTACAAGCAACTTTGCTACCATTGGTTTAAACTAACATTGTAAATTTCTTGTGCTTTCTATTGCATTTAATGTTCTTTATGTGTTATGTCAAGGGATTGCTCTTATTAGAATTCCGAAGTACATCTCAGATTCTGTCCATGCTATTTTATGGGTTGACTTTTACTGTTCATAATAGTATGATACTGAGGTACCAGTAAGTATAAAATTAAGTATAAAATTGCTAATAGTTTACCAAAAGATGGAGACATATCCTTCCTGAGAGAGCTGCATATACTTCTTAGCCAGCCACTGGCTAGGTGTTTGTGATCACTGACATGGGAGGAGTGGACTTAGATCTGAATTTAACTTAATACCACTTTATAGGTATTCAGGACTCCAATACTTTTCAATTTCACCAATTCAATCACTCTGCCAACATTTACCTAATTTTGATAGTTAAAAATCTTTTTAATAATCATTAAAGCATGAATAGGTATCTATGTTACTTCAATTTCTAATGAACTGAGATTTACCCCAAGTACCACAAAGCAAGCACTTCCCCAAATTTATTTCAGGAAAGAACCAAGTGTTTCTCTCTCCCCACTCCCTCTCTTTGTCTCTGTCTTCTCTCTGTCTCTCTCCCTCCCTTTCTTCCTCCCTCCTTTCCTCCTTCCTTTATTTTTTGTGTGGTACTCACCCTTATTCTTGTGATATGAGATGATACAATGCTCTGTGATGAGATGAAGTGAGGTAAGTGGCATAGGCATTGTAACACAGCACTAGGCTTTTCTGTAAGGTTACTTAAACACAAGCACTATGGTATTGAGACAGACCATCTCATAACTGAGATGGCAACTAAGTGACTATGGGTCAGATAATGGTTACAGCAGAATGGAGCAAGATTTCATCATGGTACTCGGAATGGCATGCAATTGAAAACCTATGAATTGTTTATTTCTGGAATTTTCTATTTCATATTTTTAGATCAGTGTTGACTGTGGGTAACTGAAACTGCACAAAGTGAAGACACAGATAAGGGGAAATACAACAGATGATATATACACTGCAGTATATTTAAAAATAATTTACAGTTACAATATACATACATTTTTCTAGTTTCATCTTCCACATGTCTGAGAAATAAACCATATTCTTAGCTCAAAAATAATGCTATTTTCACAACTTGACGTTTATTCACATATGTTCTGCTGCCTGCACTGCTGACCAGAAGCTCTAAACCTCTTCCTCCTAGATTGGTTTTTCCCTCCAGACAACAGGATCTTTCCTTTCCTCTGAGCTCTGTCACCAGCTCTGACTCAGTCCTGTTTGGTACTCACAGGACTCACTAGCTACCCTCTGAGACATTCAGGACTCAAAGCCTACCTTAGGAATTGCCTTTCCTTCCCTTCTTAGGATACAAATAAATTCCTGAAGGGTATTTATCAAAACCCTGCTTTTCTGCATCCATAGCACTTTTCACACAATAGCTTTTCATTAAATATTTCTTGAAATGAAATTTAGATTTCTATTTTACACAGTCTCAATTATTTAAAAATAATTTTCTCATCTATAAAATGGTTTAATTCTAAATTATTTTAGGTTTCATTTCTAAAAGGGAAAAATTCTATCATAACATTGGTAATTCAATACTAGTCAGATTTTGTTTCTTGATCTATCAAGTATGTCAACCTACCATTTTTCTTTGGGGTCCTCCAGTGGATTTTTCCTAGAATAAATATTTATCTTCCCAATTTAGTTTAGTTTCTATTTTATATTTCTATATAAGAGTATTCAGAAAATAATCATAATTTATATCCACCTACATATCTTGTCCTCCAACTATGGAACCCAGAGAACAGTATTCAAAAAAGAAGAATTTATAATTTTATACAAACTCATTTTAAAAAATTAAGCAATTTTGCAGATCATTACTATAATGATAGAAAGCTACTTTTTCTATTTCTTAAAAACTTCAAAAATATGAAGCAAAGTGTATTCTAATGAGACAAAACATTTCTGTATTCTAGAATTTATTTAATTTGAAATGACTTGATCTCCTTAACCTTAAGACTTCTTATAAACCTATTTACTAGTGTACCAGTCCATTTTGTTTTTGGGCACATAGGGTGCCACTAGGCACTTTGGTGAATTTTTTTCAATACATGTTAATGAAAAAATGAAAATTAGAATGCTTCCTTTTAGGGTGGAAAATGGAAAAAGAAAAAAAGTAGGAGAAATAAAGGATGTTGTCTGTCAACAAGTTTTGTTGTTGTTGTTGTTGTTGTTGTTGTTGTTGTTGTTTCCGGTACAAAGGATTGAACTCAGGACCTTGCACTTGAGAGGCAGGCAGGGCACCACTGAGCTAAATCCCCAGCCCCTGCCAACAAGTTTTGGAAGGTTTCCCTCTAATGATCCTTAATAATTGCCTATATCCATTACCTACTTTCCTAACTTTTGGCTCACCTCACTGACATTACTTTTTGGTGGTTCACAGTATTCTGTCTCCTTTTCCAAGGGAAGGAAGATAATAATCTTTAACAACAATAATAAAAACTTTCCAGTTTCCTGATGCAAAAATTTCTCATTCAGAAATGTACTGACCTTTTAAAACTTTTCATTTTACAAAGTCATTACTGAAGCATTTTCCTCTAAGATGGCTGAGGTCAGTGAAGGAACAATTAGTGACCAGCTCTGTAAACTCTGCTCTTTCAAAGGGCAAATTAAGAAGTGACCAATATGTTCCAGTTCTTAAGCCTGAAAATTCCTGACTTATCAGGAAAAGCTGTTGCTCTTTCAACAAAACAGAAAAATATTTCAATAAATATTTTGCAACATAATTTAGTATTTTAATATCTACTAAAGGGGATAGGAAAATAAAAAGGAGAATTCTTACGGATAGTGCTAACTACAAAAATTCAGGTTCTTTAGTTAACAGGAGAAAGACCAAAATTTCTGCTTAGATATCTGTCTAACACTGGGCAGAAAGCACTCAAGGATTTGCATGTTGTCTGAAGTCAACTGCCAACTTGGTTACGATGTTTGTAAACCCGTGTGGTTGCTGCATTGCATTATAAAAGACTTCTACCAGCTCACCTACATAAGGAGTTATATTGAAAAGTATGAACTCCAAAAAGTGCAATGCATATGACATTATTGAAAGTGTATTAATCCACCTTTTTCTTTTGCACATCCTTTTATATGTCATTCTTCTATTCTCTTGCATCACATACTTGCATAGGGGTAGGATTGTTGGAGCAGGAGTACAAAAGAAAGGAATGATGATTAGCTTTCAATGATGTCTTAAATACACTGAATCCACAATAAAGTAAGCCTTGAAAGTTCAACATTTTAAAGAAAGAAAGCATTTTTCTACAATCTTTTAAACTTTCATTAACATGGTGTGACAGATTTTCAAGAGAAAAGTGCAAGTAGAGTAAGTTGGCAGCTTTGTTTGCTCTCCTTTAGCATCCTCCCATACTTATTCATTGAGATGGAAGATCCTGAAAATGAGTATGCTAGTTATAGATGTCTACAAAGCTATAAATTCTTTACATATCTCAAATGTAAGGTATTAGTAAATTCACCATGGCTCCATTGTAAGACCTTTGATGGAGAAATCAATTTGAACTTTCTAAGAACACAGAACTATGCTTAACTCAGTAAACCTCAACAAACCCCTGAGGGCCAGATGAAGTAAATATTGCTGGGACTATGCTAGGGGAATCAACCCAGCACCACAATCTCTTTGTCATCTAGTCCCTAAAAATTTTTAGGATTTTTGGCACTAGCACTGAGAATCACTTCAGCTCGACATTGATTTGTATGTGAAAGTGGGTGGAATTTCAGAAGCCCTGTAATAGCAGCCACACCAAGTAGCTTTGCTACTAGGCTACTCCAAAATTATATTCAGGTTTCCATTATTTGTCTCTGCTTAATCTTCCACTAATAGGGCATGGCCTTATTTCTTTCTGCCTGGCTTATAAGTTGCTCAACATTGTTGTTTTATTTGCTATTCATGAGTTGCCTGGCTATATTTTTTTGTCTAATACTCACTGGAGAAACCAAGACTCAGGTGAGAAGTCTCATCAGAAAGCAAGAATTAGGCAATTAGTGCTGAGAACTCTGGGAGAAGAAGTGGGGAGCCAGCTGCAGAAACAGAAGGACTTCGTTGTCTCTCCTGGGGTCTGGGTCCTGATCATTCCCGCCTTGGTATGTTTATTCCTAGCAAGTTCTAACATACCATTTCAGAGAATTAAAAAGCAAATAACTAGATTAAACCAAATAACCAGATTTTGTAAGAGGTGTCCTGCGGGTTACCAAATAATTTTAATTACTTCCACTACCATCCCCATGCCTCTATTAAATGGTTCTTTTCACATTGTGGAGGACATAGTCAAAGTTGAAAAATCTTAGCCTTCATTTCTTTGACTTTGTTATTTAAAAGTATACATTTTGGTACATATTCTCTGGTAACAATTTTTTAAAAATGTGCTTTCAATAATACTCAGAGAATTTTTAAAAGAACAGCAATATAATGGTCAAACAGTTCTCTAATGATTGCTGGAATGGGGTTACCTTGTCTGACAGGGTTGCTCATTGCACCTTCGAATTTGTGGCTCTGGCTTGGTTAAATATTTGCATTTCTTGTTGTCCACAATGCTGATATTTTTGCTCATGATTTTTGTGCAAAATACTGTTGTCTTCCTTTCTCCTGGAAAGAGCAAATAAACACATAAAGAAATGTGATAAGCCTTTGTGAAATGGGTTTACCAAATGTTCATAGGCTTGTAATTTTCATAGATATTTTAAACAAAATTTAGCTTACATCAATGAAGATAATACTGCTTATAATTTATATAATAGAATTTATCTACAAGCTTAAGGATTTTTTTTCTCTTAGAACGTAAATGGTAAGTTTTATATTACAAAGAAATACTAGTAACATAGGTTACAAGATGTTAACTGAGATTTGTTATGAGGAACCATGGCCAGCTTTTAGCATTGCGGGGTTGAAGCCTGTATGTGTGTGAAAACAGCAGGGGTGTTCCTTCCCTACTAGGACTGACAAATAAATAGGCATACGTGTGCACATTGGGTCATTTGGTTGTATGTACACTACCAGTGTTCGTAGTAAATTATAGGCAGGAAGCTTATTTTGGATATATTCAGACCTTTATTCTTGTTGCCTTGAAGGAAGACTCCAAGAGTTCTAGAAATGTTTATTCCTAAATGTTTTTTTTTCTAAGAAAAAATAAGGGGCTCTTACTATCTTTCACAATTTTCAGAAAACTCAATTTTTTACTTTCTATGCTATGATAAAGTTTGGGTATAGGGGCAAAAATAACTATTTGCATGCTTATTTATTTTCTTTACTTGCACATTTCCTTACTATTGATTTAAAAAAATCTAATAAGTGTGTGTTAATTTCTATTACTCTGCAAGTTTTATATGCTAATTTCCTATGAATAAAAAGAGAGATATCTGTGTAAGATTTAACAATATATTTTATGTTTGATGCTATGCAGTAATTAAATCAGCCAACAATTTTAAAGCCAGACAGGTTATGAAGGATTAAGAAAAATTGCAAGTCTTCTGGGTCACAATTGAGTAGCCCATTAGTTTGGTCCCTATGACTGTCATGCAGTGGTGATTAGGGAGCTGAGAGCAACTCGTGCTGGTCATACCAAACATAAAAGGCTAGGCTGGCTCCAGAGAGGTTACTCTGTCACTCAATTAATGGAGAGAGGAAGCTAGATAAAGGAAGGAGGAGAGAAGAGATGTAGAGTGGGAGCTACTTTGAATAATCTTAAATATCTTTAACTTCGAAGAGAGATGGGAAGAGAAAAGGGCATCATCAAATAAAAAGCAAAAGAACAGATATGACTCAGAATCTTTCTTTATTTCCATCACAACAACATTGAGCACAGCCTCTCCAATTTATAGGCCACAAACACAACGGCATCTATATAAAGATATGGATTAACTAACAATTATGTCTGTCACTATGGCATGTTATTGAAACAAGTAGACCTTCAGAGGTAGCATAACATTGGCCAAATCATTCCCTTTCTGAGAAGTCCCAGGGTTCTGGTGGAAGGCAAGAGTCTATGGGAGTTCAGTACCAAGAGCAGAGGGCCAGGCAGGTCACTGACCTTTTCCTTTGTGGGCTCCTTGGGAGCCTGATACTCTGAAGTGTGCATCTTCAGGCTAACAACAGGGAGGGCCTTGAAACAGTTCTCCAACCACAGGTAGAAGTGCCCCTTAGCATGGGTGGAATAGGGAAAATTTATGCCATATAAGCAATTGAATTAGAAAACTGCTCCT
Source organism: Heterocephalus glaber (assembly GCF_053883595.1). Classification (NCBI taxonomy): domain Eukaryota; kingdom Metazoa; phylum Chordata; class Mammalia; order Rodentia; family Bathyergidae; genus Heterocephalus; species Heterocephalus glaber. The sequence continues at coordinate 8,202,829 of NW_028258310.1, read as the reverse complement.
CTTTCAAACAGAGGCAGCCTTTCATCAGGGTCCATGGCTTATAAATGGAGCATGACAGGATTGTATTGCCACTCGCCACAAACTTATGCACTAAATGCTTACCTGAAAGAAACTGCTACACCTGCAGAGTCCTAGCCTGACTGATGCAGCTCAGGAAGCCTGATGCTCCCTTGCAAAAGAAAGGCAGGCTTCCACCCCCAGCAAACACAAAGGGGACTTTCCAGGTGACTCCACAGGTCAAAAAAGGCTGGGGTGGCACTGGACTTAATCACAGTAGTGCTCGATAGCTATCAACTTCAAATATTCTTTAAATAAGCTCCAGTGTAGCAAAATTAACTTAGGGCTTTTTTTTAAATACAGGAAATGGATCTCACAAGATAGGAGATACCTAAATGTAAAATATTTGGGACAGATTTTCAGTCAACTTCCTTCTGGTTTCTTATACTTCAGGGACTCCTTTATACATATTAAGTAATATTATGCAAATTGTGTATAATGATACCATATCTTAAGTATAATTTTTATATTAGAATGGATATTACATTTATAAAATATAAAATCTAATTTGAGCTCCTCCTAGTTATAAAATAATCTAACAAAATATAGCTGGCAAATTTAAACAGTGCCACTTTTCCAACTACTGGATAGAAAGAATGAAAAACAGATATAATCAAGAAAGTTTTCAAAGAACATATATGTAACCACAGAATGTGTATTAATTATACTGCATTATTTTATTTTCTCAGACGATACCTAGCCTTAATTATGTTGGCTCATATCCGCCACATATAGCTATTGAAAAAAATAATTTAATATACCAAAAGAGATAAAACCATTCATATCATTTTAGATCTTAGATTAGCAGTGCTTTAATAAAATATGAAGGCATGTAAATATGACTGGGACAATTCTGTTCATATTGTAGCACAGAACATCATAAGTATTTTGGCAATTCGAGAAGCTCAATGTTGTTTTTTAAAATTTCATTGTACAAAACATTAGAATCAGGAAAAATGTATTGCTTAGCTACCGACACATTATGCCTACAGAAATACAACTAAAATCTTAAAGCCATATGAAAATGTTATTTTTTTATATGATATACATATTCTTATGTCCCAGCCAACACAGGAAATTTCCATTCTAGCATCTGATAGCATTATTGACAATGCATCCAATACTCTGGCGCCAAGGGACAAGCAGTGGTGAGGTAACTCGCTTTCCACCTGAACCACTAACCCATGAGAAGCTGCAAGCTGCTAATAGTCTATAACTGCATTCATGGCAATTTACTCCATTGCTAGGTCTAATTAAATGAGTCACAGTCCCTCCGTATTTTTAGATATTTTAGAACCTCAATGAAAGTAAATATTTCCCAAATAAACTTTCAGCTGTTTGAAAATAAAATGACTTATTTCAATGGCTGTTTGCTAAAAGAATAATGGTAGATCCTGTAGCAGACATCTCTGCCTATTAGAAGGCTATAGTTGCATACGTGTCTTGCCCCTCTGTAATTTGGCTGTGTATTATTTCAGGAGTCTGACCAAAGCTTACGTGACCAAATGGGTATGTCAGATAGCAAGCAGAGTTGGGCTAGTATTGCTCCTTTGCCAGTGGCTGCTATGGAGACTTAAATCCTAGTCTATGACACAGCAGGGCTCAGCCGAGTTCACTTCCAGCCAAGGTCAACTGACTCCAACTAAATTCTTCCCCTCTGAATTAACCGTTTGTTCTCTTCAGCAAAAATATGCTTATGCCCTCATTCTACAGTCCTGCCTGCTTGATACTTGTTATCAGCTGGTGTCCCAAGGCCTGCCAAGTTTCCTCCCTTTCCAATTTCCTTATAATGAATAAACACTGGATGTCCTGGAGTTCTTTGTCTTTGCTTCCCAGAGAAGCTAGATTCTCTCAAGTCTCTGTCCTGTGTTTCTTCTAAATCCCACTTTCCTATCTCATGGACATTGTACTGGATTGCAGGAGGCCAGGACCACTGCAGGGTTCTCTGGCAACTCCCATTACCCTTTCCCTATAAGGTACATTTAATTTTTTGCAGATTACCATCAGATTTTGAAGAAATTGTGATGACAGCATATGATAGAGTATATATATATATATATATATAGTTTTTTTTAATTGTTGGAAAAATTTACTTGCCATAACTAGTATTTGTTAGATATTTTTGGATAATATTTCTTTGAAAAGAGACTGTTCACTACCCAGGTCTTATATGTATAATAACTGTCATTAATAAGTTAATACAAATAATGAATTAGTTTGTCTCTATTTTAAAACTCAGTTTGAAGTATTGATGTAAAAGATTACTAAAAATAAAATTCAGCTAGACAATAGATATTTTAAAAATATTTTCCCACTCATTACAGTGAATCTAATAATTTAAAACAGAATTAGAATAATGTCAAACATTGAAATTTTTATATTGCCCAATGACATTTTATTTTCTATTATTAAATGTTCTTGTGAAGTGAAATAATTCTGTTATTATTTCTCTTTTTTTTTGAAGATAAATTTTGCCTGAATCTGTTTCCAATGTTCTGGGCTTTGAAGATATTCTTATTTAACTCATGAATATGCTGAAACATCACAAAGCTTTTTCCAGCTATTAAGATTGACAATATGGAGTTAGAAATGATGCAAGTCTTGAAATCCTGTCCATCTGCTTTATTTATAAACTAAAAAGGAACACATATCCAAATGCCCAGAAATATTCTGGTATTGAAGTGAATGTGTGCCCTGTAAACATAGCCAGGGATAACTGAAGACCATGGGCTATGCGCAGTGGAACAGAATCCTGAGAAAGGTCCACACAAGCACAATCCCTACAGGAGCTGTGTATAATGAAGAGTATTTTATAAAATCAGCCATTGGAAGTGAAAAAGAAAAGACATGTCTGAATTATTATTTTAAAAACTCTAATAGAACAGCCTTTGTATCCAAAGAAAATGTACATTATCTCCAGGGAATGTGCTCTGTTTTGGGGAAAGAAACTACATGAAGCCCCTGCCTCAAGCTGCTACTGAAGGCAGGAATAAATGGGGAAGAAAGAATCTCAGCTCAGGAATCATGGATTCTCATCCTGGCTCTACCCATGTGGACTATAGGATCTTGGAAAGTCCTTCATATCTATGCACTTAACTTTTTGCATATTGATAATTAAGAAATCATGTTTAAGAATATCTGATATTCCCACTGACTCTGAAATGAAAAGAATTCATAGTGTCCATCTATTCTTTAAGGTTTGGAAATTGGCAAAACATACTCTAGGAAGTATTTAATATGACTGGGGGAATTTTTTAACCCTAAACAATTTGCCTTTTCAAACTGAAGACTGAAAAGTTCTATCTATTTGATTAATTCTTATCTATCTTTTATTGTATCACAACTGCAGAAGAAAAATAACTGAGGATAATTTAATTCACTGGGCAAGCATTTTCCTCTCCAGATTTTAAATATAAACAGGTTTTAGTGACTGGTTTTTATTGCTATAAGGTGAACCATAGGCCTCTGGATCACTTTCCTCAACTCCATAGCCCATGGGAAGGGGCTGGTCAGTGGCCTGCAGATCACTATTAGATTTTTCTGGCTTATAATGAAGAGAAATTTGTGTATATTTTCATTGTGATTGTATTTGCTTCTATTTGTGTTTTGTGCAGAGGATGTGAAGCAGAGCCCCAGCATTAGTGAAGAATGAGCAGAAGAGTAAGAGGAATTTGTGCAGATGAGGTGGCCACAGGAGAGGACAGGAGGGGGAACGAACTGAATCACATGGCAATAAGAGCCCACTCCCCTTGCAGCCCCAAAACAAACGCAGTTACGCCCAGAACGTGACTGTCTGGATCAAACCCAGAGGCCTGCAAACGGATGTACCGAAGATTTTGAGAAATGCAAGGAAACTACTTGAAAAAACACAGAAGGCCGCCCTGGCCTTTGGCTTCCCGGACCTGCGCAAAGGCGTGGCCAACATGCTGGAGTTGGAGGGAGCGCGCTGCTGCCCCTTAAGGCGCTCCGGACGCCACCCATGCCGCCCAGCAACAGCACCTCCAAGTTCGCCGCATACGACCATAACATCACTCCTTTGCGCACGGACTTCTCTGGGAGCAGCATGGAGAGAATGTGAACTGACTTAGGGAGTTGTTTTTTAATTTCAACTGAAAAGAACTTCGGGTACATTCATCTTTGCCACAGACACCCAGGGACCTTCCCGAGGTTGCCTCAGAAGCACCACTCGCTGGCTGGAGTGGCTGCTCCAGCGAGGGGCTTCAGGGGGCGAAGGGGGCTGGCTGGTTGAACCCCAGCTTGCTGTCTTGGTGCCTCTAAGCTGTTGCTTCCATTAAGGACTCATCTCAAGAAGCTCGGGTGGCTGAGCACAGAGCTACCATCTTCTTCTTCCTCAGGAAATTGGGACAGGCTCCTGATTCCTGACAGTTTCCCCTGTCCAGGTTGTGTCTCAGTTGTAAGGACATTTTCAAGCTGCTTTGGAGGGGCAGCCCGGGCTGCTTGGGACTTGCTAAGGACAAACCGAATATCACTGAGTTCCAGAATTTTGCTTAGAACTTGGTAAAATATGATAGTAATCTTTGGGATCTTTTGGAGTATCTTGAGATACAAACTTTTAAATAGCAACCACATATATGTAAAACGATTCCTGTTTTTTTTAAAATGAAAATAAAATAATTGATTTTCTATAAGATCAAAAAAAAAGGGGAGAAACATGATCACTGAAATCCTCCTGTGGCAAGCATGACTGAGCTTTTTGTTTTTGAGAAATGCTTTGTTGTGATGGCGCTGTATTCTGGGAGCACAGTGTGTGCTGTGTAATCTCATCTTTCCCTGGCCCTGGGCTGCCTTTGCCCCGGTGGCCCCAGAGTGCAAAGTGCTGTGGGTATCAGGCCCAAACCCCAAAGATCTGGGCGCTCTGGTAAAGGCTGCTCCTCCCAACTCCTGCATTTCTGAATGTTTCCACACCTTCCTGCTCTCTTCTGAGGCCACTGCTTCTTGGTTTCTCTGCAGATCTCCACTAAGGTCAGCATTTTGTTGTTCAGGCCCAGTACCTTTGGACCTAGATGCAGTGTGGGTTTCCACGTTCCTCACTGTTACTACCAAACCCTTCTACTTTCTTCTTTGTAAACCTCCAGTTTGGGGTCAGACTAGGTAACGTATTACCCTTCTTGGAGTTAAAAACCAGTCCCTGGGCCACTCTCACTCTTTCCTTTCAGATTTTGGTTCTGAAAAAAAAATATATATATATATTTTTTTAACCCTGTGCTGACCCTGGAACAATTCTTAGAATTACAAATTATTAGTGAATGATTGTCCCCCCACCAGCTCTTCTCAGTTCTTGGCCCTCTTCCCAATAATTGTGCTTTTTTATTTTAGTTTTGTCAGTAATTCCCATGGTCTTATTAAGAGTCATAGTAACTGCAATATAATCTCGGTTTTATTTTCTTCTATCTCCTAAATTTTCAGTCCATTAGTACTATGAGTCTAGCAATTCTTTACCGCCACCAGAGCCTTTCAAACCTATTCCCTTTTAACCATATTTTAAGCACATCCTATCTTTATTTTTCTTCTCTTACAACTTACTTTTTTGTTCATCATTTTCAACTTGTTACATACAATCTCAGGACAATCATTTACTCCTCTCTTATTTTATATACTCAGAAAGTCCCAGCCACACTCCAATAGAGCACTCACATGCTCTCCATGGCCAGAGAGTAGCATACTGTCATGAACATTGCTGTCACACTAAATTCAGCACCATCGCCTTCATGTAGACCATTAGTACCACAACACAAGCAAGCTAATGTACCAATTCTATTCATGCTTTCATTCTCTAAGTGACCTCTTCACATTCTCTTTTCAAAACTCCAATAGCTCCTTTCTACCCTCACTCTCAAGAAGGTGCACACCAGGAGGAGAGTACCACTTTGAGCTCCCACCACTCATCTTTTCTCCTGTTACTTGGGATGTGTTGTCCATAGTTCTGTCTAAGTTGACTTCCCCATCTCATTTCACCTGGATATTGTTCCAGAATTTTTTTTATTGTATTATAAGTTTCTGTTCTATTCTAGAAAATACACACTGAGAAGCAGTGATATACACTTTCTCTTCTTACAAACAAAAACAAGCTCCTGTGATATATATTTCCCTCTGAGTACAGCCATATTTTCTGCTTTCTCCTTTCAGCAACATTTCATGAGTAAAACAGAGTTCCTTCCTCTAATCATTCCTGTATTTTCTCTTAAATTCATTCCTCTTAGTCTTTTAAGTCAAACATGTCATTAAAATTAATTTTTACAGAGACAGCACTGAATTTCATGTTCCAAATATAGCACATTTTTAATATATTCACTATATATTTAAATTCAATAGTTAATTCTTAGTCTGCATTATTTACTTAGTAATTTTTGGTACACATGATTATTCTTACCTTTTTTTCAATTTTTATTTTTTATTAGTACATGTTTGCAGTACATAATGATTATATTCTTTGTGCAGAGTTGGTATATGTACATAAAACATCCTAATTCTTTTTTCATGTTTAGCTTAAGTATGCACACAATATAGAGACAAACTCCAACCTGCTCCATCAAAGCACCCTTACATTTCAATTACAATTCATGTCTACAATCCTCCTGGGAACTGAAATTAAAACTTTTTAAGATTTAATAGAAGAAATGCATTGCACACATATTATATTATAACCTAAATAGTATGTAGGAAACTTGATGTATTATAAACAAATACATTGATATTTATACAATTCAATGAGTAGTCATGTTAGATAAGTATATAATAGCTCTAAGTACCTTTTTTCAGTTTAAGTTAGGGTTTGCCACAAAGTAGTTTGAATGTTTAATCAATAAATATGTCATGAAAATTTTTCTTTATAGACTTTGGAATTGCAGATTGAGGATTTGGGATCTGCCTTAATTATCAATGGTTAATGAGAAAACAACTGCTGCTTTGGAGAGAAATATTTTAAGTCACCTCCTCCACACGTGGCATCACAGTCTTCCCAGCCTGTGTGTGTCCACATAAATAGAGGCTCAGGTGCTTTTGAGCTTTGATTCTCTGGAAGAGGATCCAATGGGACAGTGTATTCATAGTGAAGGCCATAATTTTCATCTTGAAACAGAAGCACCTATATAAAGACAAATAAGGAAGAGGATTCAAACTATTGGACATTCAATGTGAAGTATAATATCAAGAATATTGATACTGTAAAATGCTTATTTCATGGTGAACATTCTCTCTTTAATGCATAGTGGAAATGTGACAGCACTCTTAACTGTTAAAATTGTCATACTTTTGAAAATATTGGAGCTCAACACTTACCTGTGAGTAAAAGACAAGAAAAAAAGCTCATTTGAATACCTGATCATTTTCTTTCAATTTATGGACTGGACAATTTCCTTAAGCACAGAACATGTATGAAAACTCTAGAGGGGGTTGAGGGAATGGTGGTAGAGATGAGTGTCCTAATATTAAGCTATGACTTACTGTATAATGTCATCTGTGGTCTTTCCACCCATATAAAAAGAAAAGACAGAGAGGAAGTTTCTGAGATAACAGAGAAGGAGGATGAAACACTGCAGGAATCATGTGCTCTGTAAGGAAAGAGAACTTCCAAGCCAACTGGAGGATAAGAATTTTATTCCATGTATGCGTACAGTAACTTTAAATTTTGGCAACTGATTTTCCATTTGTAATGTAGAAGTTTTCCTTTGAAAATAAATGTATGTTGAAATAAAGGCTTAAATAAATATTAATAATTGTACAGTTATATACACATAAACAGTTGCATAAACCATAATGGATGTACAGGAATGTTTGAATTCTGGGATACACTAAACACAACCATAGGCAAGAACCAAGTATGTTTTCTTCTCTATCAGTCTCCAGTGACAAGGTCACAATTGAATCATAATGGATGCTTACAATGATTTAGTGAATATACATAGATACATATGTATCTATGTGTATATTTTTAAATGAAATAAAGAATAGAAATATGTTTCTTTATAAATTCACTTTTAGAAAATATAATGAATGACCACATGAAAAACACCAATTCTATTTTCCTGATGCTTTATCTGTAGAAGCAATCTATATAATAAAAACTTGAGGCATTTTTAGGTACATAAATACACGTCAAGACCATTATCTTAAGTAAAATGAATCAGGAAAACAAGTTTAAATATTGCATTACTTCACTTGTGTAAGAAATCCAAAATATAAATATGGAGTGGGATGGGGGAGAGATATTAGGAAGCAGAAAGATCTTGTTCAAGTGGGAAGGGGGTAAGAGATGGGGGAGAGGAGAGGCAGAAGCAAAAAAGGATTTAAAGAAAAAAGAATTGAGAGAAAATAGGGAAATAGAGCTTTTGTAAATGTGGAGGGGAAGAAGAGTTGGAGGGAGAAGAAAGCAAGGGAGAAGCAATTAAGATGTGCTATGTACATGTGCATATATCCCACAGTGGACAGAATCATTATGTATTGGAAACATGGGCTTAAAAACATAAAATAGGGAAAAAATAAAATGTGACGTCAAAGACATATATAACTACATTTTTAATGATTTCTAAATTTTAGGAAACTTTGTTCAATATTTAAGCTGGGTCTAGGTAGCTATAATAACAGGTAATTCTGAGTTAACACTCCATGGGAGAAATTTAAATGAGTCCAAGATTAAGGTTCAAAATATATTTTCTTTACTTCTTTTCCTCAAGGTTTTGTTCAATATATCAATAGAGACATTTTAATGTGTAGAATGGGAAACTAGTGTGTCACCTTTATGAAACACATATCAATAGGAAAATAAAGAGTTTTTTTGGCTTAAATATTTCATTTGATGTTGTTGGTTACTTTTTTTAGCCTAATAAGTTTAAAGAGAAAGAACTTACATGAGTTTTTTCAAAAATCACTTATCTTGTTTATAGTTATAACCAGATTATTACCTAATTTTTAAATTAATGAAATGAACATTAAAATGACAGCTATACACCAGCCTATTTACTTACGTGAAAACATGTCTATTTTTCCTTAAAACACTACCTTTTCATTGATAGAACTTTAGATTGTCCTTGGATATCTAATGCCACTTAAAATAGCAACACTGGCCACAAAACTGTTAGCTATTTCTTAAACCATCTGAATTTGGCAGTGTTCCGTGCAGAAAGGAAAGTGTGACCATGTTGCCGTGGAGGACACATACTGAAGCATGGCAGTGGCAGGTATTGCCTTTCAGAAATCAGGATCTCCTTTCGATCTGTAACAGTCATTACAGAAAAGTATCTCAGAAGGGCAGTTTCCCTTCAATTATGGAATAAATAAAGGTCACATAGATACCTTCTTTTAGACATAGTTCACTGACTTAACTTATACTTCATGGTTCCAGGAAAATCCTTGATAATTACCAATCAGATCAAGGATTCTGTAGTAAGAAAACTCCTTCCTCCTGACACTGAAGTTTCACATACACTGTTTTAAGATTTTTAAATATGTAGAGGCTCAGTACAAGAGCCGAAGCCTTGTTCCATAAGAAAGAAAAAAATGTATGTTATACTTACATAAGTAAACATAATGGCATTTTTCTAAAACCCAGTCATTAAAAATATGTTTGTTATTGATATATTGATGTTATTGAATGTGACCTAATTATAGAAGGAACTAGATATTGCTCACATGATATTAATAATTTTTTCCTCTTCCTCTAGATGTAACAGGGCACAGGGTTTTTTTTCAGTTTTTCAACTGAAATTATGTGAAAGAATCCAAAGGACTTGTAAAGAGATGCATAAAATAATTTTCAGTTTGGTATAAAAAAATCTAAGCTTTATACAAGAATGATAGGACCTAAGAGTGACCTTTTATTGATCTCTAAATAATTTACTGGGCAATACTATGCACATTGCTTAACTTTTCTCATCTGTGGTTCTTTTCAGTCTGTAATAATAAGATATATGATATAAAGTTCTTGTGAGGATTAAATGCTGTAATAAATGTAATGCTCTTTTGGCCAGTAATTCTCAGTGTTCAGTGAATGGTGGATATTAAGATTAGAACAGAAGGGAACCACACCACTCACACTGCTCCCTTTACTCCTTTTGGTGAAATATATAGATTTCAATTTCATAAAATCTCGTAAATTCAGATTGTGGTCCATGGACCAGCAGTAGTGGCATCTGTAGAAGCTGATTAGAAATTCAAATGTCAGATCCTGGCTTCAACTAAATGAATCAGCATATGCTTTTCAACAAGAAACCCAGGAAATTTGCAGGCTCATTAAAGCAGAAGAAGCAAATGGATCAATATGTGACTTGAACCTCTACCTCCTACACCAGCAACAGAGATATTTCCAATTGAAGACAAAGTCAACTTAAATTGCATGGACATACTAAATAATATGGATGATCACATTCAAATAAAGACAACTAATTGTGTTTTACACTAGTATCATGTGTAGAAATTAGAATGTTTTGAGGTGCTTGAAGTTTAGACTTGCTTTTGCCACTAGAATAGAAAACCCAAGTTAGATGTGTAGTTAGGCCTCTGCACGATGATTGAAGTTCAAAGGGGATCATGGGTTTGCCACCAGCCTAGACAAAATCCCGTTGTTCTAATTTTCTCCAAACACTTCTGACTCACATTTATTTTTTTACCATGGTAAAAATGTTATCCCAAATATTCAAATTTCCATAATTCTTTACAGAAATCCATTAAGCTGGTGAAAAAATATAACAGAATCACTGGGAGGGCTGTTAGATATATTTACCAAATTCTTTGCCTTGGGCAAAACAACAACTCATCAAAGGCATTTTATAGAGACTCAGATGTGGTCATTCAATGTAGATACAAAATATTATTATTTTGCCATATTATAGCACTATTTTTATGGACATCCACTTTAGTTAGTAAATGAATAATTTATGAAAAATTGATTCCTTATTCCTTGGTAATACACTTCTATTTTAATTCTGTGAATTCCCTATAACATACTGTTCCACTTGTAACAGTTATTATTTTTAGAAATCATGGGTTAAAGTACATTTTAAATGTCTCTAAAAGGTCAATTCTTAAATAATTTGGAATGCCTATCTGAAAATTTGAATTTAGAAAAAATATTAGAGAAAACATAGTAGGAATATCTTTGCCATAAAAAATGATGAAGCTGAAAGTGTAAATAAGGATTAAAATGATTAAAATGAATAACTGATAATTTGAAATAGGAAGAAAAGGTCCAATGGGGTAGGGGAAGTGGGAAGGGAAGGGAAAGGGAAAGAAGGAAAAGGAAAGATTATGAGAAAAGGAAAAAATGGAAACAAAGTCTTCGTAAATAGGGAAGGGTGGAGAGGGTGAAGGGAGGACAGGGAATGAGGAAAAATTAAGAACCAAGATACATCATGTACAAGTACAAGTACCCAATGATAAATGTAAATGTATTGTATACCTAAAATGTTCCAATAAAAGAATTTGAGCAAAACAAAAAAAATAGCTAGTAAAACAAAAAATTATGAAGCAATGTTAGCAATTCTTTTCCTCATACCAGGAGGTGTAAAGGTGTTGTAGTGGGACCCTTGGCAGAGATCTTCTCCCAGAGGCCTCGTCTTACATAATGGACCGTAGTTCCAGCTAAACTGAATGCACCGGAGTGTTCGATCTTCCAGTCACTGTTAATAGAGTGTTTGCCAGCATCTCGCAGAGCTGGAAATGTTAAAAAATTATACTATTAACAACTCAGCATTATTAATCAATATCTACTTATTATCACTTTAAAAGTATTCCATTTATTTCTAAACCAATGGTTCAACACATCCTGATATAAACCACAATCATGGCATATGCCACAGGCTTGCCTTTTCTGAAGCTGTTCACACCTACTCGGCCACATTATCTGCCTTCCTACACTCTATGCACATTATTCTGGCCCTTCTTCAATTATTCTTTAACAGTATTATGTTAAGCCATCTGCAGAGATCTCCTCTGGACAGTAATTCCATGAACATCGTAAAGGCTAGCACTACCACTTATACATTCTCTGTGTCCACTACAGCCACCTAGAGAAGTGCGTGATTAAGGAAGTGTTACTAAACAGCCTGGTAGCTAACAGATCAAAATGCAGGGAGATAAGTATTACAAAAAAAGATAATACTTTGATTCTAAAAATAGAGCCTTTTGCTATCTATACTATCTGTAATTTTCTTTAAAAAGAATGAAAAGTAAGTGCTACTTTCTACTGATAAACAGCCATTGTTTCTATGAGCTTTCACAGAATAACTTTGTTTACATAAAATTTTCTCTTTCTTTGCTGATCTTATTTCTGCTACTATTGAAACATGATTTATAACATGAAAATGAGGTGTCATGGCTACCAATTTAAAGATTCTTTCTAATTTTATTCCAAAGATTTTAGTTTTTCATTTAAAATTTTGGACACATATAATTTTATTGTCTTTCTACAGAACATACACACTTATATTAAAACATTTGAAAACCTAGGCCAATAACATCACTAATCATTATTTAAACTAATTTGCATTTATTGGATGTTTGAGTGTTTCAACTTTTACATGATGTAGATAATGCTTAGATAAGTATATTGTATTCTAGTTATATGTATGTCTCAATATTTCTCTTGGATACATTTCCAGGTTTGTTATTATAGAAGCAAAGAAATAGAACATTTAAAGACTTTGAAAAATGGCTTAAAATTGATTTTCATAAAGATTGTATCAATTTCTATGCCAACATCAGTGAATGAGAGTGCCCATGTCTGAAAACTTACTTGGAACTTCCTGTAATGTAAAATTTAATCATACCTGACCTACTACTTATTGAGTAGAAAGCATAACTCAGGCAATACAATATTTTAGATTCCTCAAAGAATGAAAAACATACATATGTTCTCTGGACTCACAAAGTTTATAACCTAATTAAAGAACCAGACATTTAACAAGTTATACAAGTAACTAATTTTTAAAATTTTATTTTTATTAGTACATATTTGTAGTACCTAATGTTTACATTTCTCGTATGGAGCTGTTACATGTACATAACACATCTTAATTCCTTTTTTCATCCCCTTTCCCTTCTCTCTATCTTTTGATTCCCTTACCATTTGAGAAAGATCTATCACCCAGTTTCTTATTATCATCTTTAATTTTCTCTTTTTTTGGTAATTTGGGATTCTCATATAAGAGAAAATATATTATATTTAAGCTTGTGTGTCTACTCTTTTTCTCTTAACATATAGTCTCAAGGTACATCTATTTTCCTACAAATGCCTCAAATTTATCTTTCTTTATGGCAGAGTAGTACTCCATTGTGATAAATACCACTTTTTCTTTATCCATTCATCTGCCTATCAACAGATGAATGGATATAAGTAACTAATTTGTGACATGCTGACACTGGTGTGAAGAAAGTCAAGAAAGGCTTGTCCGAGGGATATTGTTTATTGAGAGAATCAGTTTGAAGGAATAAAGGAAGTAGAGAAAAAAATATTTAAGGCTGAGTGAGAGAACTATAAGTGGGAGCATCTTAAAGCTCAATGCAGCTTGATCTGGGCTAGAAAGACAAGTGTGCCTGAAGCCAGGCATAGGAAAGCAGATCACAAGCAGAAGAGGCTGGAGAGTAAGGGATAAGGAAACTTTCTAGCAAAAAATATAAAACTTGAATAAAGGAATTTTTAAAATGTTACAAGGAAAATGGACTTGTGCAGAGTAAATTTGGGCAGAGAAGATGGGTTGTGACACAATTGAGAGTAATGGAGGCTTGAATGGAGGCAGTATACAGAACAATAGCAAGATGAATTCAGGGTAAAATTGACAGACTATGGTGATGACATGATTGTCAGCTGTCCTGTAGGGTGCCAGGGTGCCAGGATGAGAAAAGGGGTGTAGTATAATGGCCAATAATGAGGTAATGGCAAATAAAAAGCTATCAAGAGAATATGATTATGGAGAAATACTAGGAGCTCAGGTTTGAAAAATCTAGCTTTTCCTTTTTTAAGAGTTTCTTACTTTATTACTATTGAAGTTGAAGATTTTTTTTCATTTCCTACTCAGTTACTTGTATTTCTTTTTATTTACCTGTTATTTCTAGTCCACCAAAAGATTTTTCTGGTGCTTGTATTCCGATTAATACAAGCAAAATGTTAATGAAATTATTGAAACTTACCTTGTCATTCTTAACTTCTATCAAATAATTTGTAAAATCTAAAATTATGTATTAAATATCAAACAATTAATATTAAAATATTAAACAACTAAATATTAAATAGATATACATTTTATGATTTGTAAAAATATACATATATTAATAATTTAAAATTTTAATTTGAAGAGCAAATACAGTTAGAAAACTCAACATTTTTCAATTAGCTATTACCATGTACAAATGGATAAACTTTAAACAATGTTAAAAATGCTGTTGATAAAAAATTGATGATTTTTACCTAAAACATAAAGAATTTCCATTTATTTCCCTAGAGCTTATTAAATATTTTGAGAAATCTTTTTGGCCTACATTTATACAACCTCCCCACTCCAGTATTTTAACACATTTTCAGGGTAAAATTATAAAGGAATATTTCCTGAAGATCTCTAATAAAAATGCTTGAAATACCCTCTTGAGAGGGTTGCTAAAATATGATATTTAGACTCAATTCATATTTTTGGTTCATCTTGTGGAAAATGACACATACACATATACATGCAAATCCACATCGACTTAATAGGAACCTAACATTAAGATTCACTAGTTTGGGTATGTGATGTTTCTTTGTTTTTAGTTTTGTTTTTAAATGATGATGTTTAAACGTGTGTTTTCAGGGATCTTGCTTCTGGCCCTGACTGAATGAACTGGAAATATCCTATCTCTCTCACCAGAAACAAATAGACAATATATTCAACAACTCTTCTCAACATTAGATAATTGTCAACTAATGGATGGAGAACACATGATATGATCTGTAAAACTGCAAGGGTTCTGGCTTGAAAAATTTGCCAGACCCCTCACTGGGAGGTTGAACCTCAGTGGAGCATAGATGATGAGGGCTTTAGCGAGATGAGGACCCAGAGAAATGGAGTCAAATTGGCTAAGGAAACTGGCATCTGTTTTATGCAGTACTGGGGAAGAGTGAGCTACACAAAAAAAGACTTCCACCATTCAGAGGTGTTCTTTGAAACTGTGGGGTAAAATTTAGCCCAACAAGCAGGATATGTCTCCTGTAAGCCAGGGAAAAACCCAACTACCTGGGCCTCTAAACTTTACAACACCTAGAGCTCAAGTAGGAATAGAAGACACATGAGTTCTATGTAACCAGAATGGTGAGATATTCTGAGTACACAGTAAAGAACCCAGAAAGGTCATATATAAGAATTAAGCCTGAACTAATCTTAAAAGTTATTTTAGGTCCACTTTAATGAAACTTTAATAAGGGTTTAATAAATCTAGCTAATTTAAAAATAACTGCTCAGCAAAATGAAATGCAATACTCAATAATACAGAACAAAACAATGTGGCCATTTGGTCATGTTATATTAACCATGTCTGGAATCCAGTCAAAAATTATTAGAGAGGTGGAAGTGGAGTTACAGGCTTATAATACCAATACTTGGGAAGCCGGCATCGGAGGATCACAACTTTGAGGTTATCCTGGGCTATGTATCAAGTTCAAAGCTAGCTTTGAAAACATAGCAAGACTTTGTCTCAAAAAACAAAAACAAAAACAAAAACAAAAAACTCCTAAAAATCTCTAGATATGCAAAAAAGTTAGAAAATGTGACCTATCATAATCAGGGGGAAATTACTCAATAAAATGAGATTCAGGAATAATAGAGATGATGAAACTAGCAGATCCAGCCTTAGAACACCTATTATAAATATGATTGATGTGCACAGAAATTTTAAAAAATGTAATGCTGAAGAGTAACATAAACTATGAAAATAAGCAAATTAAATTCTTCAGAATAGAAAAATAAAATATCTATAAGAATAAACTCACTGGTGAGTTTAAGAGGATATTGGATATTGTAAAAGGAGTCAGTGAACTTAAATACAATCTATTTGAACTGCAGAGGAGAAAAAAATTAAAAGAAAAAAAAAAAACAGAGCAACAGTGACTCACAAGAAATACATGCTAGACTCACCTATGTGTAACTGGAATGTCAGAAAAGGGAGTGAGGTCATACTAATTATTTGCAGACATGGTGCTCAAAAATATTCTAAATCTGGTAGAAAGCATATACATAGAATTGAAAAAGTATGAAGAAACCATGTAGAAAACATATAAAGGCAGCCATACAAAGCTCATGATAATAAGAAAAAATTGTTTAAAATGGTTAGAGAGAAACAGACACATTATAAACAAGGACAAAAAGACTCAAGAATTTACTGGGCATACCATCAGAACTAGTACCATCAGAACTAGTCCAAGTCAGAAGACAATGAAATACTACATTAATAATGAAAAAAATAAAACAACATGAAAACAAACAAACATACAAATAAAATCTAGAATTTTACATCCAATGAAAATATCCTTTAGACCCACAGACAAAATAAATATATTTCAGACAAACAAAACCTGAGCAAGTTATTGTTATCAGACTTACTGTAGCAAAATTGTTAAAGAACATTTTTCATGCTACAAGCAAATGGCTTCAGATGGGAATATGCCTGTGTGAAAGAAGGATGTTGATACTAATAAATGTATTAAAACTTGAAACAGTCACTCATTAATATTAATATCATACAGATTGAGCTTCACAATAAGGACTAGTTCCAATGATAAAAAGGGACATTTAAAATATCATTTACATTGCAAGTAATTTAAAATTAAAATGAGAGAAAATTTATTAAGGAAACCTAATAGTCTTAAATATATGCTAAGCCATCAAAATACATGAAGCAAAATCTGATGTAATGGAAAAGAGAGAAAAAAATCTATAACTTTTGTTAGATATTTCACTACTTCTCTTTCCTTAGTTGATAAAATAGGAAGAATATTGATGAGAATATAGATGATCTAAATCACATGAACCTAACTAGTATTTAGAGAAGATTAAGTAAGCAATTGTTGAATATAATTTTTTCAAGTATAAATAATGAAACATTAACCAATACAAAG
The DNA here is from genome assembly GCF_053883595.1 of Heterocephalus glaber. Lineage (NCBI taxonomy): Eukaryota > Metazoa > Chordata > Mammalia > Rodentia > Bathyergidae > Heterocephalus > Heterocephalus glaber. Next base: position 8,185,677 of record NW_028258310.1, on the reverse strand, counting down.
CATGTACTATAAAAAGTTTGAATTGAAATCACATTATGTTCTCTATAAAATATTTGAAATAGAATTTCCTAACAAAATATCTATTGAAAATCTAGAAATATTTGGAAATTAAACAATATGTTTTATTTATTGAATATTCAGGTAATTCTATTTATATATATATTCTATAATGAATTTTTAAAAGCTAATTTAATTGCAAATATTTTCTGCAACTATTATTTTCTTCTTTTCTCAATTCTGTCCTTAAAAGAACATTATTGATGAAATTTAATATTTATAAATTCCTATGGATCAAAGTAGAAATTTAAATGGTATTATGAAAATAGTTTGAACTAAAATTACATTGTGAAATGCAACTAAAGCATTGCTTAGACAGAATTTTATTGCTTTAATTTTCATATAAGCAAAGAAGAAGAACTAAAATTAATCATCTAAATTTCTGTTTATGTTAAAAAAAGAGAACAAATTAAAACTCAAGCAAGTAGAGGAAAGAAAATAAAAGAGGACAGATGTCAATAAAGTAAAAAATATATTAACAATAGATGCAATAAAAAGCACCAAAAGTTGGTTATTTAAAGAACTCAAACGACTGTTACAACTCTAGTTTAACTGCATAAGAAACAAGAGACACAAATTAACAGTATCAGAAATAAGAGACATAATATTGTTTTGTTTTTGTTTTTGTTTTTTGTTTTTGTGGGGGGATTGAAGCCCAGGGTTCACCCATAGTAGGCAGGTTCCACCACTGAGCTATAGCCCCATACCTTTCCAAAAAATTTTTGAGACGTTTCCTTCCATTGACCAGTTTGGCCTAAAACTTGGGACTCTCCTGCATCAGACTCCCAAGTAGCTAGAATTACAGAATATAGTTCTTATAGACATTGCAATGTAATAAGAAAATATTATGAATAACTTTGTCAATAAATTTGACAAGGGAAGTTAAAATGAATTAATTCCTCAGAGATACCAGTTACCAAAGCTGTGTGAAAGACATACATATGCAATATATATGGAAAACTGTATCAGAAAAACACAAACAAAAATATAGTTTACATAAAAGAATTATATAGTATATATGCTGAAGAAAGTAAACTTTCCCACAAAGAAAACTTTGAGAGTCAAACAACTAAGTAAAAGTATAACCACTCTTAGCAAACATATAAAACAGAAAAGTGGGGCACTAGGTTTATAAATGTACTAAAATTGATATTTTTCTTAAGGTGGACAATACATATAAATATTGTATCACTTTCAATTACTTAATAGCTATTTTATTTACTGAATATTCAGAAAACTACATTTTTGTATATTCTGAATATATTTTTGTTAGTAAGTCAGTCAGTTTATGTCACTCAGGAACTTTGTTATAGCATCTAAAAGTAATTAAAATAGGAGATAAAATATTAAGGTTTTTTTTATATTTTGCTTATTTTAATTGCTTTTAATAGTTTTCTATACAAAGCCTTCCATGAAAAATTGCAGGCAAGTTTGTCTACATGTCTTTTTTAAGATTGTAAAAAAAAATCATAAGCTATAATTTTTGTAAATATATAACATATATTTTCTTCATTTTAGGCTTTTTGATAGATTATTAACAAAATAATAATGCCACAATCTTCAGAAAAGCAGATAATAATTGTATACAAAAACATAATCCAAAAGACAAGTAGTATTAGGAGGAAATTCAGCATCTCTTATGAAATCATATATAGCTTGATATAGGCAAGTTAGTTTGTTTAAAAATAATCAGTTTCCCAAAGTTCTATTTTCATTCCTTTTTGCTAAAGCAATTTCAGAATATTTCCAACAGCTTCCTTCCAATACCCAAAGGCTTTAGGATGTATGTTTTATAGGTATCCTTTTGCTAGGTCTTTCAACTTCAAATTTAGGATTTTAACACCATGTCATTCCTTTTTCATCTAAACTTGCCATGTATCCATTTGTCCTCCTTCTATAAACGGCACCACTACTGGCCAATAGCCTAGAAGTCACCTCTGAATCTTTATCCTCTATCAATGCTCATGTCCAGTTTTCAACAAGTTCTACCAGTTCCAGTTTTTCAAGGTCTCTGGAAGCCACTGGGTTTTACCCATTCCTATACTCTTGAGCGGTTTAAGCAACTTGTCTCTTTGCCTCCATTCTTGTACTCTTGGTAATTCATGAGAATAATTATTTTCAGTAGTTGAGTGAATAAGGAAACTTCATGGGCTCTTGAATAAATACAGTAACATACTAGTATTTTATATTATATATATATTTTCCAGAAAACTTTTGAGGGGAAAACATCCATGTCTTAATCCCTGCCACCTATTAATGCAAAAGACAGCCCCTTCCCCCATGTGTGGAAACAGTAAAAGGTACAATCTATGAATCTGGAAATGTGTCCTCATTACTCTCCATGACAGTACTTTTATCCTGGCCATTCCTGCCTCTAGAATTGTAAGGAATAAACTTCTGTTAGTCATAAACTATCTAGTCCATGGTACTTTACTATAGCAGCCTGAACATATAAGATAGTTACCTTCTACAGTACACTTTAAGAAACATTGCAGATATTAAATATTTTGATGTAGAAAGATATTCCTGGATTATCCAGGAGGCCCTAATGTATTCATAAATATCCTTGTAAGAGGGGGAATGAGACTGATGCAAACACAGAAGAAAAGGCAATTACACCATGGAGGTAGATATTGAGTGATGTGAGCATGAAGAATGAAATTCTGGTAGCCACCAGAAGTTTTAGGAAACAAGGAATAAATGTTCCCTGGAGTCTTCAAGGATGGCGCAGCTCTGAAAAACTTTTATTTGGGGTATTAGTGAAACAGATTGTGGATCTCTAGCCTCCAGTGCTATGAGGAATACATTTATCTCAATTGCTTTAAGCAGTAAAGCTTAAGATGACTGTAATAGAAACCACAGGACACTGACACAGTGACATTTACCATGGCAGAGAAAATTAAGGGAAGAACAAGTTCAGCATGGGATGCAAATCACATTTTTGATTTGAACTTTTTACTTTGGGCTCATTATTTCTGAAATACCTATGAGATATTTGATAATTTACATGAAATGAATATATATATATATATATATATATATATATATATATATATAAGAGAGTAGAGTTATATGGGTTTCCCCAGGGACAGAGTACAGCAGAGAAAAGAGGAGGCTTCAGGTCTGTACCATACCAAATGGGAACATCTGTAGAGCTTGGAGGGCCCGAGAAAGAAGACCAGTAGAGGACATCCAGTGATGGAAAGGACGTCACATACTGTCATAGCAGCAAAAAGGATTACTTAATGAAATAAGGTGAAGTCAACAGATTTAAATGCTCTTACAGGTCAAACATGTGGTTTGTCAAAAGGGAAGGCATTTTTGTGACCTTGAAGACGGCAGTAAGTATACAATGAGATGGAAAACAAAACTTTATTGACGGAGGAGACTGAAAAATAGGAACTAGAGGTACCATGGAGGTATAACATTTGTACAACTTGCTGATTTATTCAGCCAATTGGTCAGGTTACTAAAACTCTTAAAACAATTAAAAAATTTATAGAATTGGGAAAATTTCACTTGAAAAACATATTCCCTTCTAGCTTGGAAAAATAGAAAATATATCCAAATATAATAATCAATTATCTCTTATTAAATAAATCTATTGACAGGAAGAAAAGGTCCAAAGGTGTAGGGGTAGTGGGAGGGGCAGGGGAAAGGAAAGAAAGGAAAGGAAAAATGATGAGAAATGGAAAAAATGGAAACAAAGTCTTTGTAAATAGGGAAGGGTGGAGGGGGTGAAGTGAGGGCTAGGAATGGGGAAAAAATAAGAACCAAGATGCATCATGTAAAGGTACAATTCCCAATGAGAAATGTAATTGTGTTGTATACCTACAATGTACCAATGAAAGAATTAAAAATAAATAAATCTATTGACATCATCTAATACCCAATGTCTTAAAAAACAGAGTATTATTTTTTTAATTTGAATTTGGATATCTGAGATCTAATTGTACTTAAAAAGAATTTAAAAACCATGGTAGGTAAATTTTGTTAAATTTATACATTGGTAATAGGAAACTAATGAGTATATCACAGATGAAAGGATTTCTTTTGCTATCTCTTTTCCTCTATTACAAAGCAAATTCTAGTGAAAATATTTTAACTAATTTTGAATTATTTTTGACATTAGAGCAGAAACAAGTATGTAAGATAGATTGTTTTCCATGTGTTAAGGGGTTTCTCTATTGAGACATTTATTGCTCATTTAAGGAAGTGTAAGGAGGGCATGATTTTTCCAAAGAAACTACATACTGAGGACTTTAAAAAAAAGATGATATGAACAAAATATTTAAATTCTTGAAGAATATCTATTCCTTGGCTTACCATGATAATATTTTGTCTCTGTATGTATGGCTGTCATGAATACAAAAGTCATGACTTAGATTTAAATAATACATATGCAAGTATAATTTTAATATTTAGTATTTTCTCAATATATTTTAAAATTATTAATTGATGTAAAGTATTAAATAGTCAATACATCTTTTCTACAGTAATACTTGAAATTTTAAAAAATATTTGCTTCACAGGTGAGTTTTCTTGAAGTGAAGCAAGACAGAGAATCCTTGTACACTGCAAGATCAGGACCCTCAACTATGTAGAATTTTTTTCAAAGCACAGAATTTCTTAATTTTAAGATAATCATCACAAAAATAAACATATGTGCATTTGTACATGCAATATGTATACATATTTGTGCACATATGTAGATAGATATAAAATAAATGTATATATTTAGAATAAAGCATACCAAAATTATTCAATGCGTTTTTTTTCATTTATCATAGGCTAACATGTGGAAGCAATTTAAATTCCCTCAAAACATATAGACAACCAGATTGCTTTTGCTCCTGGGAAGCCCCTGGGACAGAAGGATAGAAATTCTTGCTCATTATGACAAGAAGCGCTTCCTGGGAAGTTCAAACATAAAACTAGAAACAGATTGACTTCCTTGTCATCACAGAAGTCTCAGAGCAAGAAGATGGGCTCGTACTTGGATCGTCTCTGTGTCTGTAATACGGGTTACCTAAATAGCTATGTGCAGGCTTTTCCTCCACAACTTTGATTCTTCTTGCTCCAGCGGGTATCACCAGAACTTCGACATAACCTGTAAAAGTTAATAAAATATGAAATAAATCTGCAGTTCTTAAAAAAAATCTCTTTTCTTAATTGACTTGTCTTTTTTTCCTTTTGGATTTAGTTATTGCTATACCTCTATGTCTATGGAAAGAAAAGTTGTTATGTATAAATAAAAGCTGTTATGATTTCAAGCAAAGAAGATTCTTAGAAGCATGCTGAGTTCTACTGGAGACAGGTAGGAAATTGTATCTTATGCAGAAAAGCTCTATTCACCCTAAAATTGTGAGGAGAGGAAAAGTGTCGGGGTTAGCCTAATTAGAAACATGGTAGATTGTGGACTGTGGCAAATAACCTCAGATTTTGCTGTGGGCACTCCTTTAAGCCAGAAAGTGCAGAGTGAAGGAAACACAGCTGTGGAGAATCCAGCTGGCCTTGACCAGTCTCTGGAGAAGTTTAGTGTAGGACAAGAGAAACTCAGCATTCCCAAGAGGAGATTAGCAAACTGTTTGGAAACTGGAGCTGGAGACAAGTAAGTGTAAGGTTGCACCTAGTAATCTGGTGTCTCCTTTGCAAGTATTGGACTACTAAATGCAAGAAAGGATCGGGTGTTTCTCAGGAAAGATTTTCCAGTACAAGTTAGGGCCAAAATGCTTGAAGTAAAATAAGAGAATAAGATAAAGTGGAACAAGAGGAAAGGGTGTGCAGGAAGAGAATCAAGATTTCATTTAGTGCAGAAGACAGACACAGAGAGAAGTTGTCTACTTTTAGCTGAATGGTTATGTTTTACAATGATATTAAATAATACACTTCTTAGTGTTTCTCTGTATATCCATGTATCTGATAAAAGTCTGATTAAAAGTTTCTAAAAGGCACAAGAGCTAATTCCAGAGTTGTTTCTCATTTATTAATTACTCAAGTTCCTGAAAATGTTTAACTATTTATCATATACTGAAAGACTGCATATACCCCACCTGGTGGCAGTGGCTGGAAATAGAGGCACGGCTTTTTAGAGTCGTAATTTCCATTAAAAAATCAAGAATGTTGCTTAATCACTGAGTTACACATTTAATTAATCAGGAAGTGTTTAATCATTGAGTTGCACACTATATGAACAAGATAGGCAGCAATGAAAATAGAAACATATTGTTGGTGGGTATTTGTATTAGAAGTAAGGTAAGGTGATCTCTGCCTCAGAAAGCTTATAATTAATATGGGAAGACAAGATATAAATATCTAATGTAAATATGAATTAAATAAAACTGCAAAAATTAAATTAAAAGATAACATAAAACAATATAGTTAATTTCCTGCCAAAGAATATAAATTAGAATTTTTAAACTGTCTCCCCAACTTCTCTGGTCACAAACCACTCAAAGATTCTGTACTCGTCTTAATTAATAAGATGGATTTTATGATTCAGAGCAGAGAGCAATGCATATATATTAAGAAAAGTTTCATAAAGAAGTAAATAGAGCATGGTCTTTCTAGAATGTCCAAAGTAAGAAAGTATATAGCTATAGAAAAAGGAAACATTCATTGTGAGTAAAGAAGAATATGGGATAAATGGTGCTGTTAGTAGCTCTTGAATAATTCTGATGGAATGAGAACATGTAAGAGGGTGATTCCACTAGAGTTTAAATAAATTGATCAATTTATAGTTATTGAACATGGTGAGGACCTTGGTAATTAGATTCTCCTTTTGAGGCCTTATAAGAACAATATGCAGGATTTACAGGGTATAGCTCTTGATATCAATGTCAGGAGGCTAACGCTGAAAGCCAGGATGAAAGACTATGGCAGAAAATGCAGAAGACATTGTGAAGAAACAAAAATTCTGAACTTGGTAACTAAAAGAAAGGGGGAAATAAACACTGAACACAATGGTTCAGTATTACTCATGTGAGAATGGAGCTGTCACTTACAGAAACAGGGACATTAAGAGATAATTTATTTTTCTTTACCCTTTGCATTTAACAAAATGGTACAACATGCTAGTAAAACACATCTAAACAGCTCTGGAACATCTGGAACTCTGGAGAGAGGTCAGGCTATCCATATACCTTTGTGTGATATCACTGCAGAATCAGTATGTAGGCCACAGATTTAAATTGCCAGGGAGAAAATTGAGCGAAAAGAGAAGTCAAAGTCTTGACCTTGGTGACTGTCACATTTTTTAACAGAGAACTGAAATAAATAAGAATACAAGACTGAAAAGAAATGATTATGAGAAGCAGGAAATTGTGCCTCTTTTTGTGTAGGGAAATCACATGAATGAGCTATTTTAAAAACTGCTGCTGCTAAACTGCATAAGTTACTGTAGAGACACCAAAAAGCAAAGCAATGGGTGGTTCACAAGACATCAAAATCAGGGGTAACTGTTAATCTGTGAGCAATTCAGTAATGTGTTTGCAAAAGATATTAAATTTCAGGATGTTAAAAAAAGAAGACTAGAAGTAGTATGTGTGAATTCCTGTTTGAATTTAGCAGTAAACTCAAAACTATACTATACATTAGAGCAATAGTTATAATTAAGTGTGAAGTTATATCTAGAGCAATTCTCTATTATTCAATTGGAATGAGTTACAAGGCTGGTGAGTTAGACTAATTTTAAAGAAGAAAGAGAGGGAGAAAAATGTTAAACAAAGCCATATCAAGACAGCCAGTCAATGAATGTCTAAATATTTTTTAGAAAATCACTTGGCACAATTGAGAAAATATGTTGTTTGAAGAGGTGAATGCAAAAATTGGTATTGCATAGCTTAGAATTTGGAACATCTGCAATCTTAGGACTCTGGGACTTGAGCCCATTCTGGGCAACCTAAAGACTCATTGCCAACCCGTCTCCAAATAAAAGTAGAAAAAGATAAAGCTCAGTGCGAAGGACCTGGGTTAAATCTCTAGTACTGCAAAAAAAAAAAAAAAAGTTTCAATGTAAAGCCAAATGATGTCACGATATCATAAATTTGCTCCTTGTGTCAGAGAATGTTTTGCATAGAGAAATTTCTCACATAATAGCCAGAGATTTCACTCTTTATCAGCTATCATAAAATGCAAATAATAATTAACTTCTTTCATCTACTAATTATGAAGTAATAACATATTTTCACCAAATTCTATATCCTGATAACTATTATATACTTTACATGTATTGCTACATTTAGCCATAATGATACCATTCAAGGTAGACAAAGTTGAATATTCCTATTTTGAAATGCTCCAAAAAAAAAAAAAAAAAAACTAAAACAAAACTTTATGAGTGTCATCCTCATAAAGTTTCAGATTTGGGAATATTTCAGATTTTAGATTTTTGAATTAGGGATATGCAATTGGTAAAGTCTATGCAAATATTCCAAAACTCAAACACTCTCAAATCTGAAGTACTTTTGGTGTTAAGCAGTGGGATAAGGGCTACTCAACCTAAATTATATTTCTCATTTAAAGGTAAAGAAAACAATATGCTTTCAACACTGTACCCAAACTTTGAAGTAAGAGCTGTTCAATTCCACTACTTCCTACTGCAACTGTCACTATTTCATAAAATAGAATATATGAGACTGTAGCAACCAACCAAGCAAATAAAATCTCTATGACCACATTCTTCTAATAGAGGAGAATATCTTCCTTTTGGTATACTAAGAATAACACATTGTATGGATAGTTTTTCTTAGTCTATACTGATAATTATGTGGTCAAACACATGATTTACCTTTATTTCCTTAAGAAATTATTGCTTAGTTAGGAAAGATACAATGAAAGACACAATAAATATACTAAGGAAAAAGAAACAGTTCTTAAGTTTATTTTCTAGCTCCAACAAAAATGATTTAGCAGTCTTTAAATAGAGTGCAGGGCTGAAAACACCCACATGTGTCTTCACGTGTGTTACTAATGATATATACACAGTGTGCATGGCCAATTGGATCAAAAAGCCTGTATATCCTTCAAAAAAAAATCTAGGAAGTCCATAAGCTATATGGATAAAATAGTCTCAAGAGAAATGAATACAACATTCCTAAAGTTTCAAATAGATGAAGCCATGTTAGAATTAAGAACATTTTTTTTTAATTTAAAGTTCTGAACAATGTTTTGTTATTAATTAAATTAAAAGATTTTAATGGATTACATGATGCTGGCAACTGAGAATATGACATTGAACAAAATAGTCGTATTTTTTCTCGTGTTAAAATTTAGCAAAAAATCTAGCAAGCAATACAATATAATTAAACATAAAATTACAAATGTGATCAGAGCTACACCTTACGAGTACAAGCAGAAGCGGTCAGAAGTTATAGGAGACAGAGCTTGTTTGGGAATCAATTCACTACAGAAATAACATTTGCACTACATTCTGTCCAGGAATCCAACCAGCGAAGTTAAGAGGAAGGAGGAAGAACATCTGCAAATATGAGGTGCTGAGAGAGCAGGGAGAATCTGAGCAACTGTAGGAAAACTGGTGGCTCAGACTTAGTGAAAAGGGAACTTGGTGTGAGGTGAGGTTGGAAAGACATTGGGAACACTACCATGTAGGACCTTCTGGTTCAAGTTATCAATTCTGCTTTCTTCCTAATGAGCAACATAAAACTTACAAAGTTGTAAGGAAGAAAGTCACATTATCAGTTCTGATATTCTTAATATCATAGATACCTCTGATATTTTCCAAATAGCAAATGCTGCTAATATAATTTATCTCTAGTGAACAAACAAAAGAGGAAATTAATAGGGGATAAGCTTAAAAAGGGTTGGAGTAAATGACTGAGGGGAAAGCAGCCACAAAATTGCAGTCAAAATTTAAAATATCACTGAATTTTTAATGTTATTTCTATGCTTTATACATAGTGGAATAATGAAGTGTTATTACAATTAAATAAAGAAGTCAGTGCTTAAGTTTCCTCAGTGTCTGCTGGTGAAGTATTTCCATGCACAGTAACTATGGATGAATTTCTCTCTAATATTCTGGTGGCTTTACATTTCTTTGGTCTTTCAGATTTTACTTAGGTTCTGCACTGTAAAGGCTTCTCTTATCACAATCAGAAGAAACAGCTTGTTTAAATTTCTCAGTTGAACATCTGAGAATGTTTCAACTAAGTGCGTCTTAATTAATGGGTGCTGGCAGATTTTGACACGTACGACTTATCACCTTTTACAGAGCCTCAAAAATTGAGATATTTATCTCCAATTTACCCTGGGCCTTAGTTATTTTTAGTTGCCAAGTTTTTCAGGCTTGCTTATCTTTTATTTTCTTTGGGTCTAACCAAAATGTTACCTTCAATCTTCAGGCTGTGTTGAATTTCTTTTCTGAAGAATTCTTATCTAGAATGAACTCAGTCTTTATTATTCAAACATAAATATCTTGTTCTTTGAAATATAACTGATATCTGTTGTAGTCTTTGATTTTGATGTTCTTTTTAAACAAGAAAAATTTTAAATGGGAAAAATGTGTGTGCTATAAGCACACTAATGATAATAATAATGAGTCATAGGTGATGGATCAACAGATATGTATCCAGGTAAGAAACTAACAGAAACAGGAAACATTTCTTCTTCCCATTACAGTTGAAAGCTTGAGCACAGAACATTTTTTTCATATAAAGCATCTTTGTGAAACATTGTATTTCATTTCAGACTGTATCACTGTTGTGAATCTCTATATTCACATACATATATCATTCATTGTTATTTCATTCTCATGTCCCTGAGTATTAGTATTTATAGATCAAGCAACAAAGAGAAAATGAAACCTCTACTAGTAATATATTTGGAAAATTTCCCCACATCATCTGAACCTCTCCTCTCTAAATTTTTCAGTATGTTATACTGTTATCAGCCCTGTATTTCCCAAAGTTTATTCCCTTGAAATTCAGGGAAAACCTTAAGAAATTTTAAAAAAGGAAAATGGAAAGCTGACAATCTAAAGACTGATATTCTCAGTGGTTGCTCCAGGCTTTTGCAAACAATTATTTTCTGTTAGACATGCTTTGCCTTGGAGAATAAGGTCTTTAGAAACCTGATAATATTAGCCAATGCAAATTAGATTATTCCCTTGCTGCTCTTACTTATTAAATGCACAACAGATGACTTCATATTTTCATTATTGAGAAAAGAGCTTGTTCGAATTTCTGGTTTGGATCAAAAATATTGTATGTCATCACAAAAAAATCATTCAATACCCATTGCAAATATCTTGAATAGAATCATAACTGTTATTTCTAAGTCAAGTTCAATGTAATTTCTGTACCCAAAGACTATAGTAACTAATAATTATGAAAAATAAGAACAATTACCTGCTCCTCTGGTGTGATTAAAATCCCCTTTGATGATTTTGCATGATTTTCCATTACCATTGCATATCCCACAATGATCTTCCCTTGCAAGAGACCCTAGTAAACCATCACAACCAATTTTCTGTAAGAAGAGAATGAGAGTGCATCATCAATTAATTGTTTTCTTTTCATTTTTAAGCAACAAATTAAGGATGAACCTAGTTTCTACAACATAGGCATAATTAATAGGAAAACTAGTAAAATACCATATTCTCTGGTGCAAACTATAAAGCAAGCTCGTGTAAAATAATATAATCTGTTAAATGACAAAATTGCAGGATAGTGTGAGAGTATTTTTCTTATATTAAGTATTAAATAATATCCTAAAGTAATTTGGAAGAAAATATTGAGAAAATGAAATTTATATAAATTCACAAATAAATCACATTTCTACTGCACATAACTTGATTTATTTAATTAATTCTACTCAACATAGAACAAAGACACTTTACTGTGTTTATTTCATTTCTAAAGAAGTTGTAAAACAGATGGTAAATATTAAGCATTAGATTTATGGAAAACTGAAAACAAATATTTAATTTCACTGCAGTTCATAGATAAACTTCTATTCCCATCTTTGTTGGCACCCAGCACATAAATGTAATACCACCTCACACACCTGATAAAAGAAAACACGAAAAGCTAGAGAATTAATGTTTATATTCTCTCAGATGAATTCTGTCAATGGGAGTCTTCTGAGATCAAATCAATTGACTCTTTTTCTAGCGAATAATGTTTATCCTCCACTGATGCTCAGAAAGCATAATCCTATTTTTTCCAAGTTGTGTATACTCAGAACTCAGAATTCAGCATGTCAATACTCTCCAGAACAACTTATAGGTTCACATAATCCCTATTAATCAAAACTGATTTGGAAGATAAACTGATGATAATTCATTTAAGAAAAGTTCTCATTATTTTAGAAAAAAATTAAAATATTAAGTAAAACAGAAACAAAAACAAGATCCTTGACTGTGATTGGTGTCGGTGGGGTTGGGGGTCGGGGAAGCAATCAGATTAAAAAGTGCAGCTCTGGGATGAATATCTTGGGATAGTAAAAATCACATTGAAACTGTGCATTACAGTTCTGTTTTCTTGTGTCCAAGGGCCCATCAGTGTCAAAGGACACCAAACTGTGCATGAATAGAGAGCTGTGACCAGCCAGTCAAAGCTTATTCAGGGAGAGAGTAAAAGAAAGAAGCAATCACCACCGGAAATGCTTAGAACATTTGTGAAGAGGACGATAAGCAGGAGTCAGGAAAAAATCCTCTGAATCCTAGTTAAGAATAAATGTGTCCTTCTGTGTACATGAGGAAGAATTGTAGGGTAGACCTTAAAGTGATTTGAAGAATTAAAACTGTCTATATTGCTCTGTCTCTAATTGAAAACAATGAATAGTAGTTAAATAATGGAATAGAATGGTGCTTAGCAGCTTCTCAGTCTTTTTCTATTGCTGTAGCTAACATATTACAAAGTTTATATGTCTAAGTGAAAAGTTAGAAATACACATACAATCTATAGTTTAAGAAGCACATAGTTTTAAAATGAAAGTTATAAATTATATACTAAGTAGTCTTAAGTGGCCACATTTATCAAAATATGCTTGCATAAATCCAAGAGCAGAGGATGAACTACTTTGAAAAGGCAGTGCCATCTCAGTGGTGGCAGGTACCAGTATCAGTGGCACGATGGAGGTGTCAACTAATGTGACAACATAGGCTTGAGCCTTCGTTAGCCTTTACAGAGCCAGACTGGGCCACTAGCAGAAAGCTGTTCATGATGCCCTTCCTTTACTAGGTTTAGAATTCTACATTGTTTTGACGTTGTACATTTTGTGATAAAACAAGATACTCTTGTCAAATTCCAAGCTTACGGATTCCTGTGAGAACAAACGGTATGTTTTCAGTTATATCAAAAGACTGAATGAAAAATTTTAATTAAGAAGTCAAAGTCTTGAAGTATTTTAATGCCTTTAAAAGTCACAATGCATTTCAGAGAAGTTTAATGTAAGGAAGATCACCAGATTCACATAGAACTGGGCCAGGGATGTAGCTCAGTGGTACAGCACCTGCCTGGAAAGCACCAGGTGATGAGTTTGATTCTCAGAACCAAAAAAAATAATAAATAAAATATAATAATAAATAAGCCTGTAATATGCACATTTAACAATCAAAATCTCAGGTTCTTTGAGCTGGTAGTGGATTTCATGGATTACCTAGTCCAATTCTTACATTACACAAATGAAGAAGTAGACTTTCAAAATAGATAAAATTTGCTCAAGATTATAGTCAAGACTATACTCACATCTTCCGAGTCCTAGTCCAAGGCTTTCCACCATGCTATGAAGCTTCTGAACAGTCCTACAATCCTCCCTCAACATACAGTCTTTCTTGTGGAATGTCTTACCTGGCACCTGCCATTTGCACATATATCTAATCCCTGATTTCCACAAGAAGTTCCATCCATTACTTTTTCTGATAGAAGCACAGGTTGTTCTTTTCCAACAGGAGAACAAAACAAGGCGCATGGTTTATCTGCATAGAGTGATAAAAAGAGAAAAATTTACTCCATATATATTTTTATTTTAAGCTTTATTTTCCTATTGGTTATTAAATAATTCCATGGTAACTGAGTAATGTAATATTCGAATTGTTAGTTCTACAGGTAGAACTAAGATACATCCTGTACAGGTACAAGCACCCAATGATAACTGTAAACGTACTGTATACCTAAAATGTACCAATAAAAGAATTTTTTAAAATATACTAAAAGGTAACTGTGAGTATTAGATGAGCTGCAGGAAAAAAATGGGTAACCATTGAATATTACTCTCTTTAAGAAATCTGGCTTCAAATTATTTTCATAAGGTACTGTTTTACTACTTTCTGGCACAAGACCTCTGCCAAAAGCAAATCAAACATTCTACTTGAAAAATATTTTGCACAACTCAATTTTTGATCATAATTTTAAAATAATTTTCTATTGATCTTAAGTACTTATTAAAATTCTATTTTTAAATCCTGGTTAATATTTACATTATCTATGAAGTCTTTCTTAATGTATCACTTTGAAATTCCACTATGCATATGACACTTTCTAATTGAAAAACTACTAAAGGGAAAAGGAACATCTAAGATGACTAATTCTCTCTTCAGATTTTCCATTACTAGGATGTTTAAAAATATAGTACATTCCCATGATAACATCTATCATGATGTACAACTGCTGATGAGTTCAGCTAGAAATGAAACCCCCTTACTGCTTACTCAGAAACCATGTCAATATATATGACTTCTGTGTTGAGAACTGATGTTTTAGGGTGAAGAATTCTTGAATGCCTTCATCAGTCCCTTGTTGAGTAATAAGGTAGAATGTTTGCCACATAAGTTCAAAGAGTGGCAAAATATTTTTAAAGTGTTGTTTCTATTTCTAAGCATAGAAGCTACAGTATTTGGTAACACTAGTAGTATGATTATCTAAATCTGAAACTTCAGAGCAATTTCTATGCTACATTACTACTCTATTGGCTTTACACCAGGCTGGCCCTTTACTATTTATTAAGCTTGTATAAATAGAATGAAAACTAGTTTACAGTGTCTGACACTGATCTTCCCTTATGTCTTCAGTAAAGTTCCATGTATGCTGATGGCATCCTATAAATATCAAATAACAGCCAGAGGCATGGAACAGTGTATCACTTTGCAAAGAGAAGACAGAGAGTTAAATGAGCCTTCAGAATTGAACATTTCAAGTAGTTTTCACATGTGGCTTCTGAATACAATTTTGAGGAGTTGGAACAAGGCCTTTAATATGCATGGTTTTGAAATTTTCCTTTAAGATGCCATTATAAACTGCAATAAAGCACTTCAGTGTGCTCTCACACCTCAAAGTAGGTTATGTTTATTCAATAACTGCTTACTATGTCATATCTTTGGACTTAAAAACAATTGTTATAATTGTAACACTTTAAAACTGGTATATAGAATTCTTTTTCTGGAGTTTTCATTGAAGAGAAGAACAAACCAGATATATGAGTAATGTTGAAAGGAGTTAGTCTCCTAGATAATTCCACTCACATTCCAAACAAGAAGTCAGATCAAAGTCTTCATATTTTTCCTTTTATAACACACTGTCAATTTTTTGCTTAATTTAGCTTTACAGATGACATAAACATTTGACACCAATCTTCCTTCCTGGAGTGTACCCTTGAGACCACGGCACTGTGGTGATCCATGTAACACGCCAGCACTTGGCAGGCAGGCTCTGTCTTGATTTAGAAGACTCACCCTTTCCAAGATATGCATTAGGCATGGGTTTCAGCCAAATCTCAGTGCACACAGTGTGTAAAAATACTTGAATGTCTAAAGCCACACATCCCCTTTCTCCGCATGCCCACAAACTCATTGATATCCTACATGTAATTCTGCTACTAACAGATTCGTCTATCATATAAAAATAACAGATATACTCACTTGTATTTTAAGGTATCATATATTATTAAGATTTGAGACTTAAAAGAATTGTATACTTCATTTTGTTCCACAGTGTTAAAACACATAAATGCGAGTTATTATTGTGTATTGTGTTCATTCTACAGATTTAGGTGTGTAATTAATATGTGTTGCAAAATTATTAAAAATGCTAACCTGTTAAATGTAAATTAAATCTACAGTGAGATAAGTCTTTCCTCCAGTAAGAATGGCTACTATAAAAAGCTAAAGATAGCAGGGGGTGGCAAGCATGTGCACAAAAGGGAGCCATTGTATACCACTAATGGGAATGTAAGTTAGAATACTTATTACAGAAAATAGTACAAAGGTTCATCAAAAAGTTAAAAATAGAACTATAATATGATTCAACAATCCCATGGCTGAGTACATTTCCAAAGGAAATGAAATCAATATGTCGAAGAGACATCTGTACTCTCGTGTTCACTGCAGCACTATTCACAACAGTAAAGAAATAGAAGCAACCCAAGTGTTTATCAACAGATTAACCGATGAAGAAAATGTGCACTTCAGATCCATTCAGTTAGAAATGAAAAGAGTGAAATTACAACAGACCCAGGAAAAATCAAGATCATCAGTACCTACTTTGAGAACCTGTATTCTAAAAAGACGGAAAACACAGATGAAGTGGACAAATTCCTAGATATATATGAACTACCAAAGCTGATCCAAGAAGATATAAAAATTCTAAACAAACCAGTATCAGTCAATGAAATTGAAAATGTAAGTAAAAACTTACCAACAAAGAAAAGCCTAGGTCCTGATGGAGTCACTGTCAAATTCTACAAGAAATTTAGAGAAGACCTAATGCCCCTTCTTCTTTAACTCCTTAATGAAATTGAAAAGGAATCAATACTCCTAAATTCATTCCTAGAAGCAAGCATTGCCCTGATTCCAAAGGCAGAGAGGGACCCAATTGAAAAAGAGGACTACAGGAAAGTCTCCTTAATGAACATAGATACAACAATCCTCAATAAGAAACTGGAAAACAGAGTTCAGAAGATCATGAAGATCATACACCCTGACCAACTGGAATTCATCCCAGAGATGCAGGGATGGATTAGCATATGCAAATCAATTAATGAAACACACTATATCAACAGAGTCAAGAACAAACACGTTATGATCATCTCAAAGATGCATAAAAGAGATAGATGCAGCAAAAGAGTTTAACAAGGTCCACCATTAATTCATGATAAACCCTACAGAAAATTGAAATAGATTATCTTTATCTCAACCTGATGAAAGCCATATACAAAAAACCAACAGTCAACATCATACTAAATGGACAAAATCTGAAAGCTTTCACTCTAAAATCAGAAACAAAGTGCAGAAGCATTTTAATAAGATGAGATCCCAGTTGTTGATTCTTTGTGGGATTTCCCATGCTACTGAGGTTTTGTTCATAAAGTCCAGTTTTTCCTAGGAAGGATAGCCTCTTTAACAAATGATGCTGGAAAAACTGGGTTTCAACTTGCCAAAGATTAAAACTAGACCCATATCTTTCACCATGCACTAAACTAAAATAGAAATCGATCAAAGACTTAATGAAATAGAAACACTAAGTCTGCTGGAAAATAGGTTAGGTAGAACTCTTGCAAACACTGGCATAGAAAAAGATTTTATGAACAAAACCTCAGTGCCATGGGAACTATCACAAAGAATTAACAACTGTGATTTCATGTTATTAAAAAGATTTTGCACAGCAATAGAAACCACTAACAGAGTGAAGAGACAACCCACAATGTGGAGAAAAAATTTTACCAGCTGTTCTTCAGACAAAGTACTACTATCTAGAATATATAAAGAACTCAAAAAAAGTAAGGACCTCCTCCCCCAAATTTAAATACCCAATCCAAAATTGGGCTTCTGAAATGAATAGAGATTCTCAGATGAAGTAGAAACAGCAAATGAAAACATGTTCGACATCCCTGGTCATTCATGAGATGCAAATGAAAATGACACTGAGATTCCTTCTCGCTCCAGAAAGAATGACTACTATCAAGAAATCAACCAATAACAAATGCTGTTGAGGCTGTGGGGAAAAACGAACTCTTCTCCACTGTTGGTGGGAGTATAGACTGGTGCAATGACTGTGGAGATCAATCTGGAGATTCCTCAAAAAACTAAAATTAGAGGTTCCATTTGATCCAGCTATCCCCCTTCTTGATGTCTTCCCAAAAGAATTAAAAGCTTTGTACCGTAGTGATATAAGTATGCCCATGTTTATAGCACCAGAGTTTGTAATAGCTAAATCTCACAAACAGCTGAAATGTCCATCAACTGGTGTTTGGATAAAGAAGATGTGGTTCTTTTATAAAATGGAGTGCTACTCAGGTATAAAGAAAGATAAACTAGAGGCATTTATAGCTAAATAAATGCACCTTGAGACCATATTCTTAAATGAAATAAGTGGGACAAATGTGTAAATAACAAATAGTTTCTCTGGTGTGAGTGCAAATCAGGACTGAAATGTATAACAGATATTATAAAATAGGAATAAAGTATTCAAAGGGGAAGGGGAACTAAGGAGGGCCGGGGGAAGGAAAGAAGAGAAAGAAAAAATAAGAAAAGAAGGAAATAATGGAAACAAGCTTCTGTAAATAGGGAGGGATGGAAGGGTGGAAGGGAGGGAAGGGGAATGGGGAAAAACTTAGAATCAAGATATACCATATTCAGGTACAAATTCTCAAAGATGAATGTGATCATAATGTTCACCTAAATTGTACCAATAACTCAGTGAATTGAAAAAAGGAAATGTGCATAAATACACAATGGAATATAATTCAGCAATAGTAGAGAAGAAAATGCTGATATTTGCAACAACACTGAAGAAACTGAAGAATGTTATGTTAAGCGAAATAAGCTAGACACAGGCAGGCACAATCCTACTCATATGTGCAATATAAAATGGTTGATCTCATAGGAGTTGAAAGAAGAATATTGGTTACCAGAGCCCATGGAGAGTGGGGAAGAGAGAAGAATGGAAAAAGATTTATGAATATGCAATAGGTTACAATTATATAGGAGCAAGAAGTTCTGGTGTATCATTGTACAACAAAGTGATCATACATAGCAATAATGTAATACATATTTCAAGAAGCTAGAAGGAAGGAAGGATTTTGAAAATTTTTACCACAGACAGTATTAGAAGAAACAGATATGTTGAACTTGATTTGAACATTACACAATATATAAATATATCTAAACATCACATGGTACCCTATAAATATGTACAATTTGGTGTTTTTATGAATAAGTTTAAAACAAATTCAACTAATCATGCTAATCCTTTGGTTATAAAGCTCTTATAAATCACTGATTTTAAACATTGCTTTATATGAGTCAGAGTTTCTTTGTAATTTTCAGTAGCTTTAATATTCTAAGTAGATCCCCATTAATTCTGATTTTCTTTTAATTTAGAGAAAAGATATTTCCAACACTTCACATGAGTAAGCAGGTCCCAAGTGAATTTAATATTATTAAATCTCACAGCCAGTTACAAGTAGATATAGAATTAACACTCAAATAATCAAATGATGATTTCCATGGTGTGAATAGTCATACTGATTATATTTTTACAATAAAAAATATTGACAATATGTTTAAATTTATGGAACCGATATTCATCAGAAATTTAATATGCACCAGAGACTATGCTAGGAGAACATACTAGAAGGAAACTGATACAATGAAATGTGTTATTATAGATTACATATAGCCTACTGAGAAGAGGTACATACCCAATTTAGAGGATCTGGGGACATTTTTTACTAGAGAAATTGATATAGACTGAGTCCAAAAAGCATAATCAAAAGTTTTGAGGTAAGTAAATAGGGAGAGAAATCAAAGCTCAAAAACAAAAGGGCATTATTACTTAGAAACCTACTGGTACAAAGTCTCAGAAAAAGAGTGAGCATCTATCCGAGGGGTGCAGTGGAATTTGGCCTGTCTGTATCAAAGACTAAAAAAGGAGTGATGGAGTCAGTGAAGAGGTTAAAGCAGCAGGCCACAAAATGTCCTTCTATGCAGATGATCTAGGTTGTGCAAATGAAAAGTTAGTGTCACCTTCACTGACATAGGAGACACTACAAAAGATGAACTGTACATTGCCAGGAATGGTTAAGACCATAAATATGGTCTTGAAAGTTTAGATACCCAAGTATCACTTCATTTGGGCAGTTGTGCATTCAAGTTTGGAGCTAAAAGGAAAAATCTGGCTGAAGACATAAATTCATGTGATAGCCACATATTTGAAGGCACAGGAACAGATGAGATCACCTCGGAAGAAATGTAGAATGAAAACAGAGTAACATCTGGAATACCCAGGAGAACGTGTCAGAGATATGGTAAGGAGGGCGATTTGCTTCTGTGTCCTGCAAATCAAAGCACTCAAGTGTTTCCAGAAGGAAGGTATGACCACTCAGGTAAATGGGTCTGTGAGTCAAGCAAAAGAGGAGAGAAAAGCATTCATTAGTCCCAGTTTCCAAGTGACTTCCTAATGACAATAGGGAGGGCTGTGTTAGTACAATCCAGCTTGAAGGTAAGAAAGAGGGATGGAACCTCACAACTCTCTGAAAATAGTGGATGTGAGGAGAGAAATGCATGAATCCCCACCTCAAGGTGCTATGAGCTTGAGGGAAGATTTGCATGTTTTAGTGGAAGAATTCTGAGCATGTTTTAAAGTTACTGTGAATGATCAAAAACAGGAGGGATTCAAGGTATAAGAAAAAGCAGAGGTGATCAAAGCATATATGAAAGAGAAAGATAGGATGCCATCTGGGGTATAGTTGGAGGACTGAACTTAGGAAGAGGAATTACAATTCTGCTATACGGTAAAAAACAGATAAACATGTCAATAGAGAGATTTGACCATAAGTGGTTGATATCAGGAACACAAGCTGGTAATCATCTGATGGCTTTTTAAAAACCCATGGGGGAGTCAGATAATTTGTCATCTTGTGTGTATGTTTCCATTGCTGCTCAAGGGCTTAAACAGAGGGAAGGGTTTTATCACAAGGGGCCATTGAAATTGAGAACAAATGGTGTTTAGGTTATTGACAGGCATGTTACTGGAATGATGGGAATCATAATCCAAATGACTAAGTGGGGGCTATGAACTAGAGACAAGTGGCACAATAGCCAATACAATTAGAAAATCCACCATGAATTTTGGCAACTGTAACTCAAACCTCTAGTCCACTCACCATTGGAAAGTATTACCATTTTTAACCCATGAGGCACCATATGATTTTCATGAAATCCTTATTTTGAAATAATTATAGATTTATAGTCATTTGCAAAATTAGTAAAGAGAAGTCCTACACTTTTCATGTAGTTTCTCCAATGCTTTTACCTCCATATCTACCTCATAATAGCAAATGCAGGAAACTGGCATTTCTTCATGTACAGTAGTTCTATGCCATTTTGTCACATGTGTAGATTTGTGTAATCACTGCCTCAGTCAAGATGCTAAACTATTCCCTTTATAGTAATGCCCGTCCCTGTCCTCCACACTATCTTAATCCCTGGAAACAACTAATCTTTTTCTATCTCTGCAATGTTTTCAATTCAAAGTATTATCCTCATGGAATTATACAACATGCGTCCTTCTGACATAGGTATTTTTCACTCAGCATAATGCTCTGAGATTCATTATGTTGCTGCATAAATCAATAGTTCTTTGTAATGGAGCAGTATTCCATTGTTCAGGTATATAATTACTACATTGTATGTTAAATGTGTATTTAGTCATATAAGAAACTGCCAGCCTATTTTTCCAAAGTGGCTGCATCATTTTATTTTCCCACAGCAATGTTTGAAAGATCCTATTTATCCTCATCTCCACCAGCACTTATTGTTACAATTATTTTAGTTTTTCTAATAGATATGTATAATATCTCACTATGTTTCTAACATATATATTTTTTAATGCTTCAAGTTGTTAGAAGCTGGTAAAGGTAGAAAAGATAAATTTTACAAATATCTAGAAAATAATCTTTATAATAACACTACTGTTATAAAATACTTTGCAAACCTAGAAATGCATTTAATTAAGGTGGTGTTGCGCTGGTTGGTCATACCTTCATCCAAGACAGCTTGCCACTGAAGCACATGCTTTGGGTGCGAAGTTCTAACACTATAGGCCTGACATTGCCAGTCTCTGAATCCAGGCAAACCTGCAGGACAAGGTGGATTCTCACAAATTCTGTATTGTTTTCTGGGACCATTACAATCCCTTGCTTCAGAACCCAGCCTAGAAAAGATAGTACAAATAATCAATTTTACTTTTAAAAAAAAAACCAATTTACAAAATTTTAAAAACTATTATATTAATAGCATATGATCCTTATGTTAAAATCTACTTTTGAAAGATTGGGTACATTAAAAAGAAAGTAGGAAATCCATGTTTATTTTTTAAAAATATTTTTTAATGTTTGATCAATTTATCTTCCAAAATACATGAGGAATCAGAGCCAACTTACTATGGAAAATAACCTATAAGAGCATAGGGCAGACTTTGAGGGTCAAACAGAAAGCTTGAAATTCCCATAAGAAGTATGGTTCTTAGAATTCTTAAATAGGATTTGAAACAAATTCTTTAAAACTACTTGTGACTGAACTGTATCATTGACAGACAATGTCAAAGCATCCAGGCTGAACTGACTTCTTCACTTTCCCAGAACCTCTCTGGAGTGATAGCCTGAACAGACTGATGTTATAATAATCCCTGTCTGTATGTGTTCAGCATGTTTTTGATTAGTCTTAGCTTTTATTGCTCTCAGTTATGTTCTCATTCTTTGTCTCTCTGGAGTCCTGTCATCTCCTATTCTCACAGTTTCTTTAATGGTCACCTAGCTTTTAAAATATATATCTCCCTGCTTACTTAAATACAAGATTGAATTTATCCAAAAATCACCATTTGAATCTTTTTTTATTATTAGAAGATCTCAATTCTATTTTCTTCTTAAAAGTTAGTTTCTATGTAAAACAGGTAGTTTGAGGAACTCCGCTTTTTCCCAAAGTGGATTAGGGTTTGAGTGGCTTCTTGTACTTCATAAGATAGCTTATTGTTACAATGTTTGCATTTCTAAACTGAAGAAAAAATGTCCTCCCACATGCAGGCACTTGGTTTACCCTGGACATCTGCGCTCTCGACTGCTGGTCCCAGCACTACAGGTCCGGCTACAGGAACTCCACATGCTCCACTCTCCAGCCAGATGTTCAGGTGCTGAGGTCCTGCTGGTACACTCGCCAGCCTTACACCACTATTCCAAAAGTTATGTCTTAGGTGAACAAATCAGGGCACAACTAAAAATCATTCACTGGTCTATGTAGTCACTGGAATTAATGCAAGCAAATTATGTCTGCATACAGCCCAAAATATGTGGAATGAAAAAAAAGACCGAAAGTAAGTTTGCACTTGCTTTTTGTCCTTGTAATATAATGCTCAAGTTCCAGAATTAAGTAAGTCTTGTCATGAAAGCAGCCCACAGACACTTATTTTGTAACACAGCATTCAGTATTTGTCATGGAGATAGGATGAAGAGGATGGAGAGGAGATTTCAGGCTGTACAAACACAAAAACTGACACATTCTGAGAAATGAATAATTTAGAAGGACAAAAGTAAGTCCTTCTAGAACTAAACTGAAGCAGGGATTTCAGTAAATGTAGCAGTTTTGATTTTTAATGTTAGTGAATGAGGGTATTATCTTTCCTTGTAACCATGAGGCTGATAGAATTTTAGCACCATCCTATATACTTCGTTTTTCCTGAAAGAATTTCCACCAAGTTCATGCATAAACATTACAGCAAAACCTTCTTTTGAAAGTCAAGGTGTTTGAAAGACTTGAGAATTTACACTGAAATTCTATCATTTCATTCTAGTTAATCTGTAACTCATGCAGCATCTATTAACTGGGAAAATTAGCTAAGACAGATATCATGCAAAAAGAAAAGGGAGTGTAATCACTATCTTTTAAATTTTTATTTCTTTTTCAGTGACTCAAAACAAAAGTAGTAAGAAAGATTGTTTCTATGGTCATCAAAGAATGGTTGCCAGGACTATGCAGACAGGAGTTTGATAACCTCTCTTTATTTCTGAAAATCAAACAGATGATGGTCACAGAAGACATGCTAAATGTAACAATAATCACGTTGAAAGTAAGTAAAAATTAGTGATTGTAAAATAATATGGTGGAGCAACTTGATTCTCCTAACCATGAATGATTTTTTGTACTTAATAGCAATAATATTTAAAAACGATTGTGAGAAAAAATTGCAGCAATGCTCTGAAACTTACCTCATTTTTTCTCAAGGTGTGAATGAAATCCTATTTACCGAATACATATTTTTTATGGTTTGAATGAATCATTCAGCACAATAAATAAGGATTTAATAGAAGTTAACTGTAATCAAAAACCTCACAAACCAGCCGCCAGCTTAGCCAAGCAGTCACCTAGAACAACAGATACCACCCCCCCACCACCACCTCTGGGCTCTTGGCTGTGCAGCTACTTGGTTCCACACTACAGAGGCATAGGGAGACATAAAGGCTATTGTCCTGAGCTGCAGAAGTGAACAACAGAGAGAGGGCCTCTCTCAGGCTCCTTGATGAAAACTGAAGCCCACTGGAAAAGTGAAGAGAATCTCTGCAATAAAGGCACAATGGACCACCGAACTTGGTAAGTTGGAGGGATCATCACCTCCCATCAGAACCTGGACTATCTTCAGGGGAAGGGAAGCTGGAACCTGCAGGAGAACCTTGCAGAGTTCAACCCTGCAGGAGGACAAGGAGCTCTACTTGGGACTTGCAGTCAGAAATCTGCCAGAATCTCACAGGTGTGTGACTGGCTTGCAGAGACTCATTGACTTACAACTGCACACTGCTGCCCACATTGTCTATTGTGAGAGCAGAAACATACCCTGAAGGAGACCCTTCATTTTTATCTTTTATTTATTTTCAAAATTACCACTTTTTTTTTGCTCTTATTTTTAATTTTTTTCTTCTTTTTCTACTCTTAAACTTTTTCTTTTTCTCTTTTTTCTTTTTCTCTCTCTCTTTCTCTCTCCCTAACTCCCTTGCTGTCCCACATTATTCTTCATCTCCCTTTGTGTTCCTGTTCTGGCCCTAATTCATGTTTCTTCTTTATTTTTCTTTTCTTCTCTTTCCTACTCTCACCTGTGCCCTCTGGCCTCACTGCTAACCTTCCCATATCCTTCTACCTACCAATTTCTCCTCCCCAACTCCTTCTAACTCCCTATCCCAAAGGGTAAAGTTCCTATTTTGAAGAGTTTATTCACTATAAACATATGTTGGGTTGGTCCTTGAGCTTGATTTAATTCACACAGTTAAAGGTGACAGATTAATAACTAACACAAATTGTTATTTTCTAAGAGGTACTTGATGCTATTGTGTTGCTGACTGTATCACTTTGGCAAAGGTACTGTGATTGATCTACTCAGTTATCCTTCCTAGTATAAAGAAAATGAGCCAGGAGAGACTCAAAACCTAAAGAACACCTATATCTGGAAGACACCTCTGAGAAGCAATCATTCCATAAGGATTCTGAATACATCAACAAAGATACTTACAATAAGCAACTTTGTAGTATCAACCCAGGAACTAAACCAAGGACAGTACCAAAAACAAAAATGAGAAGACATTTAAGCAAGGCACAAACTCAGACTTCCACCCCACAGAAAGCAAATACTGGGGGAAACGAGGTGGAAAAGTCTGACAGGCAACCACCTGGACATCCTGAACTGATAGCACAGGAAGTAACAACAGATGAATGAGGCTCTAGAGAAATTCAAAGCAGAAATAACCTCCCAGATAATGATAGAGATGGTGAGCAGAGTGAAAGACATGATTAGAGGCTCTAGAACAGAAAATGATAAAAAAAAAACAGATGAGCTCAGAAACATGGTGGAAGCCATGAATGCCCAGCATAAGAAAGAAATGGAAACCATGATCACCCAATATAAGAAAGAAATGCAATCCATGAAACAGATTCAAACAGATATTCAGGAGATTAAAAACTCCATTGAAAGCATGCACAACAGATCAGGGGAATCTGAAGAGAGAATATCAGATATAGAAGACAGGACTGTGGTTAAGGACCATGAAAACAGAGATTTCTTAAAAATAGTAAGGTACAATGAGAAATCAATCTAACAGCTGCTAGATGATGCAAAGAAGAACAACATAAGACTGATAGGAGTCCACACACACACAAAAAGAAAGTACAATTGACATAAAAAACTGTTCACAGAAGTAATAGTAGGAAACTTCCCAGACAGAGGTGGAGAATTGGACATACAGATAAGTGAGGCATATAGAACTCCAACTAGCCATGATCAAAAAAAATCTACACCTAGACATATAATAATCAAGATCCCAGAAACCCAACAGAAGAACAAAATCCTACAAGCAATTGGAGAAAAGAAACAAATCACCTACAAAGGAAAGTCTATCAGAATCATGGCAGATTTTTCAACACAAACCCTCAAATCAAGGAGAGCCTGGAGTGAAGTATTTCAAGCCCTAAAAGAAAATAACTTCCAACCTAGACTGTTGTATCCTGCAAAATTATCTTTCAAAATCGATGGGGAAATTAGATACTTCCATGACAAAGAATACCTGAGAAATTTCATGAGCACCAAACTAGGATTCCAAACAATTTTAACCAATATCCTAGAAAAAGACAATGAAGGTCACAACTCCATGAGACCCAACAGAGGGAAACCACCAGACAAGGTGAGAAACTAAAGGGAAAGGGGGAAAAATAAAAAAATAAAAGAGCCAACAACAGCCAAACATCATGACAAGGATGAGTCAATATCTATCAAATATAACTATCAATGTTAATGACCTCAATTCACCAATCAAAAGAAATAGACTGACAGAATGGATTAAGAAGCAAAATCCAACAATATGCCGTATACAAGAAACACACCTAACTCAAAAGGAAATTCATAGACTGAAAGTAAAAGGATGGAAAACACTTCTCCAAGCCACAGGAACCCAGAAAAAAAGCAAGTGTAGCAATCTTATTTGCAGACAAAGTAGATTTCAAACCAAAATTAAGAGACACAAAGGTGATCACTACATCCTTGTGAAGGGAAAAGTTGAAGAGGAAGAGACAACAATCATAAATATATATGTCCCAAATATGAATGCCTCCAACTATACAAAACAAATATTAATCACCATGAAAAACCAAATAAGCACTAATACAATTGTAGTGGGGGACCTCAATACCCCACTATCGCAAATAGATCAACTAGACAAAAAATGAACAACAAAATTCTAAAACTGAACCAAGCTATTGAACAAATGGACTTAATAGATGTTTACAGAGTGTTCCACCCCACAAAATGAGAATACACATTCTTTTCAGCTGCCCGCAGGTCATTCTCCAAACTAGATCACATGCTAGCTCATAGGGCAAATCTAAGAAAATGTAAAAGAATTCAAGTTATCTCCTGTATATTATCAGACCATAGAGCAATAAAATTAGAGATCAATAACATAAGAAACTGCAAAACTCCCACAAACACATAGGGATTAAATAACACCCTCGTGAACAACCAATGGGTCACAGAGAAAATTAAAGAAGAAATTAGACAGTTTCTTCAAGTAAATGATAATGCCAGTACAATATACAGGATTCTACGGGACACCATGAATGCAGTTCTACACAGGAAATTCATAGCAGTGAACACTCATATTAGGAAAAGAGAGAACTCAAATAAACAACCTAATGCAGAGCCTCAAGCTCCTAGAAAAAGAAGAGCATAACAAATCCAAAGCTCATAAAAGAAAGGAAATTATAAAGATCAGAGCAGAAATAAATGCAATAGAGACTAAGAGAATGATACAAAAAAATCAATGAATCAAAGAGTTGGTTTTTCAAAAGAATAAATAAAATCAATAAACCTTTAGCCAACCTTATCAAAAAAAGGAAAGAAAAGGCCCAAATCCATGTGACTAAGAATGAAAAAGGTGAAGCCACATCAGATCCAGCAGAAATCCAGAGGATCATCAATACCTACTTTGAGAACCTGTACTCTAATAAAATGGAAAACACAGAAGAAATGGACAGATTCCTAGATACATACAAATTGTCAAAGTTAAATGAAGAAGATATAGAAATTCTAAACACCCCAATAACAATGAGTGAAATTGAAAATGCAATTGAAAAACTACCAACAAAGAAGAGCCCAGGTCCTGATGGCTTCACTGCTGAATTCTACAAAACATTTAAAGAAGAACTATTGCCAGTACTCTTTAAACTCATCAATGAATTTGAAAGGGAAACAAGGCTTCCAAATTCATTCCTGGAAGCAAGTATTACTTTGATTCTAAAACCAGGGAAAGATCCAACCCAAAAAGAGAACTACAAGCCAATCTCCCTAATGAACATAGATGTAAAAATCCTCAATAAGATACTGGCAACAATACAGAGGGTCATCATGAGCATCATACACCCTGACCAAGTCAGATGTGTTCCAGGGATGCAAGGATGGTTTGACATTCATAAATCAATAAATGTAATACACTCTATTAACAGAGTCAAGGACAAAAACCATATGATCATCTCAATAGACGCAGAAAAGGCATTCAACAAAATCCAACACTCATTCATGATAAAAGCCCTACAGAAATTTGGAATAGAATGTCTTTATCTCAACCTGATTAAGGTTATCTATGAAAACCCAAAAGCCAACATCATACGAAATGGTCAAAAACTGAAAACTTTCATGCTAAAATCAGGAACAAGACAAGGATGGCCACTATCATCACTCCCGCTAAATATTTTTCTGGAAACATTAGCCATAGCAATTAGACAAGAGAAAGAAATAAAAGGAATAAAGATAGGAAAGGAAGAAGTTAAACTGTCCTTATTTGCTGATATGACACTTTACATAGAAGACCCAAAAAACTCTACCAAAATACTTCTAGACTTAATTGACAGATTCAGTAGAGTAGCTGGATATAAGATCAACACTCAAAAAACAATAGCCTTCTTATATATACATAACAGACTCACTGAGATAGAAATTAGGGAAATAATTCCTTTTACAATAGAATCCAAAAAAATGAAATATCTAGGAATCAATCTAACAAAGGAAGCAAAAGACCTCTACATTGAAAACTACAGTACTCTGAAAAAGGAGATCAAGGAGAATATAAGAAAATGGAAAGACATCCTTTGTTCCTGGGTAGGAAGAACCAATATAGTGAAAATGGCCATACTTCCAAAACTATTATATAGATTTAATGCAATGCTGATTGAAATTCCAAAAATATACTTCACAGAACTAGAGAAAACAATCCAAAAATTCATTTGGAACCAGAAGAGACCTAGAATAGCAAAAGCAATTTTAGGCAACAGAGACATGGCAGGGGTTTTCACAATCCCCAACTTGAAACTATGCTACAAAGCTACTGTGATAAAAACAGCATGTTACTTGCAAAAAACAAGACCCAAGGATCAGTGGAATAGATTAGAAGATGCAGAAACAACTCCAGACATACTCAGCCACCTCATCTTTGACAAAGGAGCCAACCACCCTCATTGGAGGAAAGATAGCCTATTTAATAAATGGTGTTTGAAAAACTAGGTTTCAACCTGCCAAAGATTAAAACTATTCCCATACCTATCACCATGCACTAAACTAAGATCAAAGTGGATTAAAGATCTAAACATTAAGACAGAAACACTAAACTTGCTGGAAGATAAGTTAGGTAGTACTCTTGAAGACATTGGCATAGGAAAAGACTTTATGAACCAAACCTCAGTAGCATGGGAAATCCCACAAAGAATCAACAACTGGGATGTCATCTTATTAAAAAGCTTCTGCACTACAAGAGAAACCACCAAGATAGCTAAGAGACAACCTACAATGTGGGAAAAAATTTTTAGCAGCTGTACCTTAGACAAAGGACTACTAGAAAATATAAAGAACTTAAAAAAAAAAAATCAGACTCCCAAATTCAAGGACCCAATTCAAAAATGGGCATCTGAAATGAACAGACATTTCTCAGACAAAGAAGTAAAAGCAGCAAATAAACATATGAAAAAAGGTTCAACATCACTTGTCATTCCAGAGATGCAGATGAACACAACACTGAGATTCCACCTCACTCTGGAAAGAATGGCTGCTATCAAGAAATCAACCATTAACAAATGCTGGCAAGGGTGTGGGGAGAAAGGTACCCTTCTCCGTTGTTGGTGGGAATGCAAACTGGTGCAACCACTGTGGAAATCAATATGGAGATACCTGAAAGAACTAGGGTTGGAGGTCCCATTTGACACAGATATCCCCCTGCTGGGTATCTTACCCAAAAGTATTAAAAGAATCATATCACAGCGATATATGTGCACCCATGTTTATAGCGGCACAGTTTGTAATAGCTAAAGCTTGGAAGTAGACCAAATGCCCATTAACTGGAAACTGGATTAAGAAGAAGTGGTTTTTTTTAATAAAATGGTGTACTACTCAGCCATAAAGAATGAGACACTAGAGTCATTTATAGCTAAATGGATGCATATTGAGGCCATACTCTTAAGTGAAATAAATAGGACACACGTGTAAATACCGAATAGTTTCTCTAGTATGAGAAACTGAGAGTGTAAATAAGGATTAAAATGATTAAAATGAATAATTGATAATTTGAAATAGGAAGAAAAGACCCAAAGGGGTAGTGGTGGGAGGGAAAGGGGAAAGGAAAGAAGGGAAAGAAAATATTATAAGAAAAGCAAAGAATGGAAACAAAGTCTGTGTAAATAGGGAAGGGTGGAGGGGGTGAAGGGTACACAGGTAATGAGGAAAAAATAAGAACCAAGATACATCATGTACAGGTACAAGCAACCAACAATAAATGTAAACGTATTGTATACCTAAAATGTACCAATAAAAGAATTTAAGGAAAAAAAACCTCACAAAACTTCTGTTCAGTCTGACCATTATTTATCATTAAATATCTTCAATTAAAGTTTATTTTGAAAAGTTTTTTTCATTTTTGTTTTTAAAGAGAGAACTTAGAAAATGATATTGTATCATTTTATTTGAACTCAGTTAATTTTTTATCCAATAAAATAAACAATCCCTGTAAATTTTTTCTAATTATATCAAAATTTAAACTCAAACTTCTTTGCATACAAGAAGCTTTAAATTTAAACTTGAAAAAATAAAATCTCAATATCTCATACTGTATCAACATGCTAAAATCTCCATTAAATAAACTGGAATTTTCTAGAAAGTTCCAGTCTAAAATTTGGAAGAGAGGGAATAGTAGTCATGTGAAAGTTTTACATAATTTACTGGTTATAAGGCCTTAACCATGTTATGTCATACATTTTTGGAAAAACATTCACTGTGAAAGCTGTCAAACTGCAATTGATTATGGTGTTTTGGCCTTCTTGATGGATGTTTATTTTCTCAGAGTGGTCCTTGTCCAGTTAGCACCAAGGTGGCATTGAAAGGCTAGGCTAGAATTCATAACAAATTAAAAAATTGTCCCAGAAGGATCGGGATCTAGACGTGTACATATTTAAACTAGATCACATATGGCAGTTGAAGAAAAATAGAAACATACATAAGCCCATATGCCCACACAAAACAGTGAAATGTAAAGAACAATTGCATAAAATTTAAAGTTTGTCAACTTGGAGTTAAACTATCGGGACCCGACTTTCTGTCTTCTAGGTGTGCTTCAACATTGAGGAGTACTAAACGTTTTTGTTTGAATTATTATATCATATATTCCACTGGATTTGTATACAAAATAAACTTAATGATGTTTTCCAGAAGTTTGCTAACATCATGTTTTCTATCATATATTTCTATATTTTTTAGGCTCAAGAAGTATCACACATGGTTTAAAAATCCCTAAATTTGACTTATTTACAAATTCAGTATGATTTATAAAAATGCTAAATGAACATATAATATTGACTATTTCTGGGACAGTACATGACTTAAAAATATCTGGTTATGTTTGTACTCTACCAATTTTTTTCTGTGGACATATCTATGACAATATGTAATTAGAAGAGAGTTATGAAGATTTCAAAATACTTGATATGTATTTTTTAAAGTAAATCTTGAACACAGAGTAAAGAAAAAAAGAAAAGGAAGGAAGGTTAAAAGCTCTTTACATGCACACATTGTGATAGTCAGGACGCTGCCTTCCTCATTGTTTCCAATAATTCATGATGACAGCAATTTCAAGAATCTCAACGTAGGAACAGAAATAGCTGAACTGAACTGTGTTATATAAAACCCTTCAAAAACAGTCTACAATTTTATGAAATTGTTATTTAATTTTCTTCTTGTATCTATTCTGAATAAATACCTAGGTACAAAAGTAACAATACATATATACATTTATTGGGTTTTAATGAAATCATTTATCAACTCTTTAATCTCATCAAGCATAAATTAAATGTAAGCACATTCACATTTGTACAGTAAACTGTAAAATGAAAGAAATTGTATAAAGATGATAATCTAAAATGGAGAAAACAACAGGTTGATTTTAATTTGAAAAAATGCTGTCTATAAATAGTGTATAAAGCTCTATCTTCAAAATAATTTTAAATCATAGAATTCTGTGTTAGATGAACTAGATATGCAAAGCTTAATATCATGAGAATGTTACAAAATTTAAAAATCTCCAGCTTTGTTTCCTGGTTTGCAACACATCAAGCTAGCAGTAGTGTGAGGATACAAATGTTTTAGCACTACCACACACAAAAGTAGTGTTGGACACTGTTTAGGCAATGGTTTGTACAACAGCTGGAACACGGAGACATGTGAGGAAGCCCACATGTCCTGAGAACTGAGAAGTACATTAGTTATTTCAATGCACAAAGCATTAGAGAACCTCTAAAAGATTATAACTAACATAATTGTGGGAAATAAAAAAGGTAAAATTATCTTTGATGATTACAATTTTGATTGCTAAAAGAATGAATCTATTTTAGAGATCTCAGGAATGAAATTATTTTCAAAAGTATGGGAAAATCACAATGGGAAAATATTTAGAATGCTAGATTATAAAAATGAAGAGCTTTTATATTGCTAAAAAATACTGAGGAAGATAAATGGCTTGTATGATGTTTAAAGACTTAATGGTTGGATATTTGGTTATCTCTGTATATTGCTACATTTATGTTTCAAGGATGATGAAAGTTATTATCTGTGCAATTTTATATTTAAGCTATAAATTACTCAGCAAAATGTCGTGAGACTTGCCTGATATGTATACATTGTTGCACTTCTGTCTATGTATAATTTAAGTAAAAAATAGAACAAACTGAAACTCTGACTCTCCGTTTAAGCTCACTGAAAAATAGTTGGCACAGTCTATGAACATCAGGCTGATATTTCACAGAAGTTTCCTCCAAGGAACCATTTTCTTATTGACAGTATCTAGTGATAAACATTTCTTGTCTTTCAAAAAATAGTTTTAATTTAAACAATTTGTCAATTTAAATTAAAGAAATCATAGACAAAATAAAATACTGTGTGCTTATGTTAGACAACCCAGAAATATTTGTAGAAAAGTTGCATTTACCCACATTTCCATATGCCTCACTCCCATCCATCATTTCCAATTCCCTCCTAAAATGGAACCTACTAGAGAGAATTTGGACTTTATAGCATCAAATAATTTCCTAGACATTTTAAAATAAATACTAAATGAGTATGTGCATTCCAATTAGTACACAAACTATATTTTCCTTAAATCTTCAATGCTGTCACAAAGCAATAGTTTTTGTGACATGCCTGTCCCAACAGCAATATTTTGTAGTTCTCTCTCTCTCTCTCTATATATAAATACATATACAACTATATATAGTCTATATATAAATATATAGAGAGAGAAAAAGAACTACAATATATTAACTTTTTAAAGTTTTAAAAAATAACTATGTTGTAACCATTATGTCCTTATGAATATTTTTTAATGTTTCTCATTTCTTATCATGGAAAATTCATTCTAACATAGCTGTCTTTGTATGTCTGCAAGTTTCTGAATATGAGAATATTTAATACTTAGGACAATTTTCTTGAAGTAGATTTCAACTCATTTTTCAAATTGTTGTTTTAAAACTAATACATGACTTACTATATGACTTACTTAAGTAAGTAAACTCAAATTAACTGCAGAGTTCTTATGTTGCTGTTTATTTTCAATGTAATAAACATTCATATTCTTTAGAGGCAAGATTTCTAAACTTATAATCAGTGAGTGGAGAAACATTACGCATTGTCATAGCATACAAATTAAAAACTTGTATTAACTCGTTATCTTTTCATTAAATTAATCATAATTTTAAGTGCATATAAGACCACCTATTTTATACTGCCAAAGGGAAAACTATTTATACAACAGCACTCATTTTGATTTTGAAATGTACACTGATAAATTCCTATAGCTTTATGAAGCATATTAAATTAGACTACTGAAATATTTATTCATCTCTTAAAGGTCAACTTTAATATTTTAGTTATGATGCTTACATTGCCAAGAAAAATGTGTATAGATACTCTGTTTCTGTCCAGAGAAAATATTTTATACCTGAAAAAATATTTCATACCTGAGAATTTCTACTATTTACGTTTATAGGTAGTTATTTTACTTCTATCTAATTTAAATAGTAAAAAGATGAATCTATTATTTTGTGAAAGTACATATAAATTATGTGACATTCAACATTATTAAAAGCAACAAAAATAAAGCTACATTTTTCCTTTCCTCATATTCCTTTCCCTTCTTTTCTTTCCCCTCCCTTTCCCCCTCCCTTTCCCCCTTCCCTTTTGGACTTTTTCTTCCTATTTGATATTATCTATTCTGTGTTCTGGGGTTTTGTAAATAAGGAGGGGTGGAGGGGTTGAAGGGAGGGCAGGGGAATGGGGAAAACAATAAGAGCCAAGATATATAATGTAAAGGTACAAATTCCCAATAATGAATGTCAGCATATTGTATACATAAAATGTACCAATGAAATTAATGAATAAAAAATAAAAAAGTAAAATTACATGACTTTAATATGAACAAAACTACCACATTTGACAAAAACAGAAAAGTTGAAATTAAATATAGATAAGATACTAATATTTTTATATACAGTGAAATTATTGCAAGGATGTTAAGTTGGATCCTTATGTAACCAGCAAGAAAAAAATGCAAATTCATCAAGTTTCATGTAATATTGTTATTAATTTAGGTAACCCAAATGACTTACCTTACCAGTGTCACAATCAGTTCCATCCATTGGTGGATCTAGTTTGGTTTTGCATTCTTTCTCGCCTTCTACCTTGCACCACAATCCTGTACAAATAACATGCTGAAAATGAGAAAATAACTAATGAGGGGAAGATGTCCCAGTTTTGAGTTTAAACCAGTATTTTTTGAGAAACTTGTTTTGATAGAGCAACAAAGACTATTTCAGTAAAACTGTGCTTTAGATGCTTTTAATATTAAATATAACTCACAGGATGAATTCTTCATAATGATGGGAAGATTGATTCTTAAGAATAGAAAATCTGTTTAATAAATTTAAAACTTTTAAATTCTTTAAATAAAACTATTGGTTATGTAAGATTATTTAGATATAATAGAACAATTTAAGCTAAAATAATACTTATATTTTGATATGAACCAGGATGGAAGTATAAGTGTCTGTATTTTTGATATGAATTTTGCCTTCTTTCCTGAAGCCCATTTGCCTTACACTCTGCTTTATGCTTATGGGCCATGGTTAGCACATGTAGCCTTGACTCTTAACACAACAAAGACACTGCTATAAATTATTATCAGTCACTTCTGCCTAAGTATGAATGAGTTTTAGATCTTTGGGATAAACATGTTCTAAGGAAAAATGAAAGGCAATTAAAATACACTTGGAAAAGTACCTGAGAAATAGTAAAAAAGAGAATTCTGAGAAAATGCAAAAGGGAAGATCATCAGAAGCTATAATGACATCCATTGTTGTGCCTTGTCCAGAGACTTACATCTGAAGAGACCTGCTGACCCATTCCTTAAAACATTCTATTTCTGTAAAATGGTTGAGGTTCATGGGAGAGGCACAGACATTGGGTAACAGTTGGCATTGAAATATGAAATTCACAAGAGATATTTAAAGGTGACTAGAATATCTAAATTTAGTTATCTAGACAGAAACATAGAGAAGAGGGTGGGGAAGAACAGGTGGCAAAGACAGAAATACTGGCAATGAGAAGGACAAAGTCATGAAAAGGTGAGGAGAATGCTTTCATGCGAGAGAAGGTATGCATAGTGGGGTCCCCTTATCCATATTTTCACTTTCCATGTCTTCAGTTACCCTTGGTCAACCACAGTCTGAAAATATTAAATGGAGAATTTCAGGAAGAAACAACTTTTAAGTTTTAAATCACTTTTATGATGGTATAGTGCTCTAAGTATTTTAGTTTATTAGTAGGTTTTTTTCATTAATTTTTGGTACATTTTAGGCATATAATATGCTGCCATTCATTACTGGGAATTTGGACCTTCACATGATATATCTTGATCCTTATGTTTTCCCCATTCCCTTCCCCTTCATTAAATCCCTCCACCCCTCCCCATTTACAAAGACTTCATTTCCATTTTTTCATTTTCTCATATTTAGTCTTTTCTTTTCTCTCCTTTCCCCTACCCCTCCCACTTCCCCTTCCCCTTCCCCATTGGACTTTTTCTTCCTATTTCACATTATCTATTGTACATTTTGATCCTTATTTACACTATCAATATCTCACACCAGAGAAACTATTTGGTATTTACACGTGTATCCTATTTATTTCAGTTAAGAGTATTGCCTCAATGTGCATCCATTTAGCTATAAATATCTCTAGTTTCTCATTCTTTATGGCTGAGTAGTACTCCATTTTATAAATAAAAAAACAATGCATTTTCTTTATCCAGTCTCCAGTTAATGGCCAATTGGGCTGTTTCCAAGTTTTAGCTGTTACAAACTGTGCCTCTATGAAGATAGGTACACCTATATCACCGTGGTATGAGTTTTTTTAAATTTTTGGGGGAAGATACCTAGCAGGGGAATAGTTGAGTCAAATGAGACCTCTAATCCTAGGTTTTTGAGGTATCTCCATACTGATTTCCACAGTGTTTGCACCAGTCTACACTCCCACCAACAGTGGAGTAGGGTTCCTTTTTCCTCACAGCCCCACTAGCATTTGTTATTGGTTGATTTCTTGATAGCAGCCATTCTTTCTGTGGTAAGGTGGAATCTCAGCATTGTTTTTATTTGCATCTCTCCAATGACCAGGGAGATTTAACATTTTTTCAAATGTGTATTTGCTACTTCTACTTCTTTGTCTTAGAAATGTCTGTTCATTTCAGATGCCCATTTTTGGATTGGGTCTTTAAATTTGGGAAGTCTTTTTTTTAAAGTTCTTTATATATTCTAGATATTAGACCTTTGTCTGAGGAACAGCTGGTAAATATTTTTTCCCATATTGTAGGCTGTCTCTTCATGCTGTTGGTGGTTTCTCTTGCTGTGCAGAAGCTTTGCGGGGGGGGGGGTACCAGGGATTGAACTCGGGACCTTGCGCTTGTGAGGCAGATGCCAGAACCACTAGCTAAATCCCTGGCCAGAAGAGATTCCACTTGTTGATTGTTTGTGCTAGTTCAAGGGCAACTGAGGTTTTATTCATAAAATCTTTTCCTATGTTAATGTCTTCAAGAGTTCTACCTCACCTCTCTTCCAGATGGTTTAGTGGTTCTCTTTTAATATTTAGATGTTTAATCCACTTTGATTTTAGTTTAGTGCATGGTGAAAGATATAGGTCTAGTTTTAATCTTTGGCAAGTCAAAACCCAATTTTTCCAGCACCATTTATTAAAGAGGCTATCTTTCCTCCAGTGAGGCTGTTTGAGTCATTTGTCAAAGAAGACGTGTTTGAGTATGTCTGGAGTTGTTTCTGCATCTTCTAATCTGTTCCACTGATCTTTGAGTCTGTTTCTTTGCCAGTACCATGCTGTTTTTATCACAGTAGCTTTGTAGTATAGTTTCAAGTTGGGGATTGTGATACCCCCTACCTTGTCTTTGTGGCCTAGAATTGCTTTTGCTATTCTAGGTCTCTTCTTTTTACAAATGAATTTTTGGATTGTTTTCTCAAGGTCTATAAAGTATTAGTTATTATTATTAATCTATTATTACATCTGATTTATAAGTTAAATGTTATCATTGGTATAGAAAAAATACTGTATATATACAGTTCAGTACTATGTATGAACTATACATAGGCATTCCCTGAAACCTTTGAAACTATCCCCTACAAGTAAGGGGAGACCACTGTAATACAAAAGAATAGTGAAGAGCAAGATGAAAAGATACAAAAAAGGGGTAATTATACCATATAATTGCTTCTGTGCATGTAATAAATTTGTGTCTTTTTGTTAGAAATAAAGGAAAGAATGAAAGAAAGAAGGAAGAAAAGAAAGAAAAAAGAAAAGAACCACAAAAGACCAGAGATCCCATAATTGTAGGACAAATGAAATCACTTAGCAGTTGACTAGCAGGTTAGTAAGTGAAAAGGCTATCTTCAGAAGCTTATTCTGGTGGTTGTGTTCAAAACAAACTAAAAATCATAGCTAATCTAAATACACTGAGAGGAGCATGTTTAATGTTTCAAATAGGATGTTTACAACTGTAACAACTTGTTATGATTTGAATATGAAATGTCCCCCAAAGACTCATGTACTAGGGGCCTGATCCCCAGTGCAACAATGTTCAGAGATGGGCCTAGAGAAGAGACTGGATCAGGACAGTGCTAACCTCAATGCAGTAATCCACTCAGAACATCATCAGTGAGGTGGCCTTTAGAAGGCAGAGCCCTGCTAAGAAATTAGGTCACTGGGGGCTGCCTCTGCAGGATCTGTCTGGTCCATGACCTGTTTCTCTTTGGTTCTTCCCTTCTTTCTCAATTTTCAGCAGTCATGTGGTGAGCAGTTTGGATCTACCACACCCTTCTGCCATGATGTTGTTCTGCTTCAACTCAGTCCACCAAAATGGAACCAGACAACTGTGGACAGAAACCTCTGAAACTGTGAGCCAAAATAAATCTTTCCTTCTTTCAGTTGTTTTTCACAAGTATTTGGTTGCAGAAACACATTCTGACTAACACACAACTCTGATACTGAATTTATCACAGCTCCTAGAATATTATTTTCTTTCTTCTATTTATTTTCAAATTTAGATTCCTGAACTGTTTGCAAGTTTCTAATGTCAACAGTCTAAGAGTGATATATTTTATTTCTTTATTTTATTTGCAGTAAAAGACATTTTCTTTGCTTTAAAATATTTCACACAACTGTATCTTCTTATATGTAGGCTATAGTT
The DNA here is from genome assembly GCF_053883595.1 of Heterocephalus glaber. Lineage (NCBI taxonomy): Eukaryota > Metazoa > Chordata > Mammalia > Rodentia > Bathyergidae > Heterocephalus > Heterocephalus glaber. Next base: position 8,146,311 of record NW_028258310.1, on the reverse strand, counting down.
TCCCCTCATATAGCTTTTATTTGCATATATATTTCTCAAATATCCATCCTGGAAATTATTTGAAAGAATCCACAACAATATTTTGCCTCTGCAATATTTTAAACTCTTAAAAGGCCTCTGGTTGATCATGAACTTTGTGCATACACTTGCACATGAATTAATTCTGAAGGAGAATTTTATATTTTAAACATTTTTTACCTTCTCATGATCTTTCTATCAAGAATGTTTTACAATTACAGGATCAAATGCTGAATCCCTCTAAGGCAGAATTGCATTATTTCTATTCAATAAAGCTTAGTTGTATTATAACAAAAAATTAGGTTAGTCAAGTTCATTAGTTAACCATTGCATTTTGAACTAAAAACCCAAACTTCCACAGTCCTTTCAGCATAATGCTTGTTTGTTGAACACTGTTGGTGGTCTGAATTCTGACCTACCATTATCTGCTATTTAGAACAGCAGGTAATCTAATTGGTTCTCACTTGAGGCACTGAAAGCATAAAAAGCAAAGTTGGCAGCTTTTCAAGATAATCACAGTCAGGTAGAATAAATCACTCATGAGGTGGTCTTTTGTATACTTACTGTTCTGCAGGTCTAGAGATTTTATGGTAAGTAAATTATACCCTCTGTCTTAAAAATAACTATGAGTCTGGAATTCAAACTGAACTGTCAAAAGCAAGACAGGAAAAATGTTGAAGAAGTGATATAGACTGTTTTCATTTTTAAAAGGTGGAATGTCTCAGATGTGTAATATTAGAGCTATGTATTGCCATGTCCTTTCTATGGGGTGGTGTGAGCTACGAAGTTGGAACAAAACATTCTCCATATGCTACATAGGCAAAAGTCACATATATTTTTTAACTTTTTGGCAAAACTTCTTAATGTTATCAGTTAAGAAAAGGACTTTAAAACTTAAAAATGCTTTGCAGGTGAATATACAACAAAAATGCACAACTCAACATTTTCTTTTTTCATTGTTCCATAATGAAAAAGGATTATTAAAAGCTTTTAATGTAATTTTGGATGTTTATCTCAAGTAGGCTTTCAACATGTTTATGTGAATATTCCACATTATATATTTAAATGGGAGATGAATTCTCCATACACATATACCATAACATTTATTTCAAAGTTAATCCATACCTATGTTTTCTTTACACAAATAATTCCACTAAGATATTCTGAAATTCATGTTATGATAAAGCAATTTTAATGCATGTATCGATAAGTAGGAATCCTTAGACATACAATTTCTTTTTCTTCCATGTATTATACCCCAAAATACAATTTCAATAGCTCAACATTTTTATTACAAATGTAGTATGCTAGGGAATAATGCTTAAATAACTCTTTTCACAGAACACATTATTATCTGAAACTAAAAATAATTGTTACTCTTTTTGCACCTGATCTAAAATTAACACTCTCTCAAGAAACACATAAACTCACCAGAGAAAAGATAAAGAGGACACACTTATAGACAAAATTTATGATACACAAACCAGACTAAAATTTTGAAATAAAGCAAAAATAGTGATTTATCTCATTTATTGACTTAGTCCAAGTGAGAATATTCCTTAGGATATAAAGTTAGTTTAGTATTTGACATTTGATTAATGTAATCAAGCAAATTAATTTATTCATAAACATAAAAATACATTATGTTCTATATAGTCACAAAAATATATGATGTAATTTAACACTTTAAAAAAATCTAAGCAAGCTATTCATCAAAGGAAACTTATTTGCTATTATAGAATATTTGTGAAAAATTTACAGGAAACATCAAAATAATCACTAAAATGTTGAACATTTTCTTTAAGATTAGGAATATGGCAAAGATGACATCTTGGCACCAATGTGAGGAAGTAAATAGATGATGTATTCAAAGAAGCAAGAGAGGGAGAAAAACTTGTCAATATAGTCTCTAAACACAGTTAAAATTTTATACATGACTGAAGGTTAAAAAAGTCTTTCAAGGAAACAAAAACTGAACATCTGCCTCCAACAGTTCTTTCCACAAATACTTCTAACTGATGCTCTTTAAGAAAAAACATAGAGTATACAAAGACTTTTTGAATAGAACCCCAATTGCACAAAAAATAATACCAAGAATAAACAAATGGGATCACATCAAGTTAAAAAGCTTTTCCACAGCAAAGGAAATCACCAACAGAGTGAAGAGACAACCCAAAGAATGGGAAATTTTTTTTTCTGCTACCCATTAGACAAAGATAACCTCAAATTGAAAGACCCACTCCAAAAATGGGCATGTGAAATGAACAGAAACTTCTCAAATGAAGGAGTACAAACAGGCAATAAATACATGAGAAAATTTTCAACATCTCTAGCCAATTGAGAAATGCAAATTAAAACAAGACTGAGATTCCATTTCACTCCAGAAATAATAACGAAGTCTGGAAAGGCTCTGGGGGAAAAAAAACCTTTACCATTGGTGGGAGTGTAAACTGGTATAACTCAATGTGGAAATCAATAAAGAGATTCTTCAAAAAACCAAAAATAAAAGTTCCATTTCACTCAGCTATTTCTCTACTAGGTATCTTCCCAAAAGAGTTAAAGACATCATATTACAGTGAAATATGCATACCCGTGTGTATAACATGACAATTCATAATAGATAAATCTTAAAAACTGCCTGACTGTCCATCAACCCATGAATGGATAAAGAAAATGTGGTATATACACATGATGGCATAGTACTCTGCCATAAAGAGGGATAAAGTTGATTCATTTGTAGGAAAATGGATGCACCTCAAGACCATAATGTTAAGTGAAGTAAATCAGACACATAAGCTTAAATATCACATGGATTTTTTAAATGAGAAATTCAATGTATAAATAAAGAACAAGCTTGGAAACAGCCCAAGTGCCCATCAACTGGAAACTGGATAAAGAAGATGTGGTTATTTTTTAAAAATGGAGTACTACTTAGCCATAAAGAATGAGAAACTAGAGTCATTTATAGCTAAATGGATGCATATTGAGGCCATACTCTTAAGTGAAATAAATAGGACACACATGTGTAAATACCGAATAGTTTCTGTAGTATGAGAAACTGAGAGTGTAAATAAGGATTAAAAGGATTAATAACTAATAAATGATACTTTGAAATAGGAAAAGGTCCAAAGGGGTAGGGGTGGTGGGAGGAGATGGCAAACGTAAAGAATGGAAAGGAAAAATTATGAGAAAAGAAAAAAAAATGGAAACGAAGTATGTAAATAGGGAAGGGAGGAGGGGGTGAAGGGCACACATGTAATAGGAAAAAAATAAGAACCAAGATACATCATGTACAGGTACAAGCACCCAATGATAAATGTAAATGTATTGTATACCTAAAATGTACCAATAAAAGAACTAAAAAATAAATAAATAAAGAACAAAATAGAGAATAGACAGCAGGAAATAGTAGATGGATCCTTTGCATATGGGAAGGAAATCAAAAGATGGAGCGAGGGGAGAGAAAGTAAGGAAAAGAGATAAATAAAAAACGGGGGGGTTGTGAGTCTGTATACAATGCACCAAGTTCCTACAAGGAACGTGATCATTATGTACTACAAACATGTATAAATATATAGGAGAAGGGGTCCAAGAGGTGCAGAGAGATGGAAAGAGGGAAGGAGAGGGGTCAACAAAAAGGAATTAAGAAATGTCATGTACATGTACCAACTCCCCATGATGAATATACTCATAATGTACTATTAATATGTAACAATAAAAAATGATAAAATAAAACATAAAAAACCTTCCAATATGAAGCTCATGAATTTTAATTACACATGAAAAATTTTAAAAAAGAACACTCTGGAGAAATACAATAGAATTCAGAGTCTCTACAAGAAGAGTCAACAAACTTTTCCTGAAAAGTACTACATAAATAGGGTACACTTTTGTTTGTTGGTAATATAGTCTCTTTTTCGACTATTCAACACAACTATTATAGCTTAAAAGCAGCCAGAAAGTATGTGGAAACAAACAGGTTTGCCTATATTCCAGTAGAACTGTATTTACAAAAAATAGAAGCCACTCCTCAGGCCACAGTTTGCTGATCCTTAATCTGCAGAATAACACCAAAATTTCTGGTACACAATTTGAAATTATCGACATGTGAATAACAGTTACATATATTATAGTTTTTGTAAAATTTAAAACTGGGATTATAAATATTGCTAATGAGATAAATGAAATTTCCATTGAATGAATACAAATATATCTCAAGATTAACTTTAAATTGAAAAATAATATGTTAAAAACAATAACTGGATGGGATTAAAAGCAGAATTCAGATTATAGAGAAAATATTCAGTAAACTTGAAAATAGCTCTTTATGGGTTTAATTTGCATTTCTTTATGTAATGGTAATAATATTGAGCATCTTTTAAGGAGTTTGCCATATATCTTACTTTCTGAATTGTCTTTTGAAATGCTTTGCCCATTGTTTTGAATTGCATGGCCTTTTATTTGTGAATATAGATAATTTATATGGATCCCAGTCCTTTATCAGGTAATACATATTGTGAATATTTTCTCCCATTCTGGGGCTTGCCTTTTCATTTTCCTAACAGAATTTTCCTAAGAGGAAATTATTTTATTTTGATAAACTCCAAGTTATATTTTTTGTTTTGCTTTTTTATTTTATGGTTCATGCATCTGATGTCCTAAAATAATTCCCCTTATTTTTCTTGAAGTTCTATAGTTGTATAGATGTCACATTTATATTTATAACTAATTTTGGAGTATGATATAACTCAATTTTTGAAAGATGTGTTTCCAGTTATCACGTAATTTGGTGACAGATTTTCCTCTGCCCACTGAATTTCCTTGTCACTTTTGTTGAAAAACAATTGTATACATATGTGAAAAATCTGAAACTAGACTCTATATTATATTTCGTTGATGATTTATGTCTCTCCATTTGCCAATACCACATTGCATTTGTTATACTGCAGCTCTACATGAAGTCTTAAATAATGTGTTATATGACCTCAGACTATTTCATGTTAAGGTTTTTTAAGTTCAAATACTGTTACCTCTGAAATACCATGATGTCAAAGTATATACTCAGTCTTCTAGAATTCTTCACAGAGTATCTCATTTCAATACCAGCCTGTCTGTTGGATTAGATGAGCATTTTAAGAACGCTCTACATATTTTCATGAATCAAGTAGATCAAGAGAAATATAAAAGTGGAACTTTTCATGTTAATTTTGTCAGTCGCTATAAGATTCAGTCGTACTAGAAAGCTTTCTGCACTTTTAGTATACATGATATTCACAATGTGCCTAGTCCAAACACAAACGTTGGACCTTAAGTTTCCTAGAGGTCTTCAATTTTAGCTCACTTCCTTCTTCCTCAAAAATAGGGAACTCTTGCAGGGCCACTTCTTACTGTTTCTAGGTAAACATTTTTTGTACTTCTCTATTCTCAGACAGGCTAAGTAGTTTCAAGAAGCTATTACAATGACTTGATGTACTTGGAGCTGGCTCAGCTGCAAGCTGCCTGATGGCCTGAAGGCACCAATTGCTTAGGACTAAGGAGTAAGACCATCCAAGAAGTTAGCTGTTAATTCTGAAAATTTATCCAGAAGAATGATCTCTTATTGCTGGGGGTCAGGATGTTTCTCAAGCATCTCTACATCTGTGCCTTTAAACATTGAGCAGATGTAAATTGTTATATTAAGAGTAAATTCATATAGTTAATTGGATCAGCATTATGAAATGTTGGAATCTCTAATATTTATGTTTAAATATCTGCTTATAAGTACAGAAGAGAAATATCCAATTCAAATTCTATAGGCTAAAACCTACTGTCATATTGAGAGTTATATTTTTTTCTCAGTGTACAATGAAGGATACAGTGAGCCCCCAGTCCATGGACCTTATTAGTGAGTTATTACTGAGTGGAAGTGGGATGGTCATGCGGAGGCCTGATTAAGTTATATATAAGCTGTGAAACAAGTTACCTGCTTTTAAAGGTTGGATGTGATGTGGTCATTGTGTTAATATTCTAGGTTTTTTCATGTTATCTTAATATGTAATATATCTAAAAATTAAGTATTTATATAGGTGAAAATTTAGAATCATTACTCCATCATTAAATTAATTCACTTAATCATTCAAAAATATTCAGTGGGGATTTATTTAGGTTCCAGAAGTACAGAGATAAAAGGGAGCAACAACTCTTCTGATCTTATGGGGATTATCTTCTAGGAGATTTTTGCTTTGTATAGATTGAGCTTAGATAACAGATGGTCAGGCACAGTGACTTCACAGGGACCCACTCAACAGCCTATATTTGTGTGGCGTAACAAACGGTACTCTTTAATCTTCTACGTAACTATTTCACCTTATATTTTGTCATTAAGTTTATCGGTACACTTCAAGTATACAATATGATTCACCTTACATTTTTAAGGCATGTCACCTGATAATTAGTATGTATTAAGGCATTTCCTGATAGCTTCAAATAATAATATGCTAAACCCTTTGGGAACAACTATCAATACTCTGTCCTCAGAGTTCATTTTACTTCACTGTTCTTGTTTTGGGACAGCTGCTAACTTTCTTTTTGAAAAGTATCTTCTCACCATCTAGACCTTAATTTTTCTTGGTTATGTTTCTATTTCAATAGACTTCTTCAAAGTTTTATTTGTTGCTTTCTTCTCATCTTCTCAAGTTCTAAATATTGTAATGACTTAGGTTTTATTTTTCAACCTCTTCTCTAGTCTATCTAACTTACTTTCTAGTTTTATCATGTCCTCAGTATCACTTAATTGATAATGTCTAAATAGCTATCTCTCCTGGACCCATTTATATCTCTGCTCAGATTTCTAGTGAGCACTTCAAACTTAAAACGTGAACAAATTTAAATACCAGAATATTTTGCTTTCTGTTACCTGTTGCTATATTCTTCCCAAGATAAATGCATGGTTTGATGTCTCATTTTCTTTGGGTCTCTAAACAAATGCCACCTCCTCTAAGAGGCCTTCCCAGGTCATGCTACATAAAATAACCTCCATCTTCAGGAACCTGGCTCCTAGAATTCCCTATCCTTCCTATCTGAGTTTGTATGTCTCCTTAATAATCAATACCAGCCGACACATTGCACACACACACACACATGTGCACTCCTGATCAAAATGTAATAAGTTCCATGAGGGTGGGGCTTAGTGTCCAACTATATTATTAGTATAATACAGGGTCTGAAAAGTAAATGGAACTTAATGAACATTTAATCAATGACTAACTTTTAATAATTTCTTTTATGTGTCTATCTGTGTATCTGGTTCTTACACTTTGCATTTGGCACTGCTTTAAAGTAGAAATATAAAATTTTAGTGAAAAAAGAACATTTGTAGATACCTAACAACTAAACTTGCTTAATTTTCACAATGTCTAGTTTAAATCATGACAATGACAACATCTTGGGATACTCAGAAATACACATTTTTCAAAAACCCAAAAATTACTTTCAGAAGTAGAAAAATATCAGTTTAGGTGAGTTTGTGAGAAATAACAAAATAGACCAAATGCTCGAGAAGAAAAGAAAAAGAAATTGGTGGAGATACTTTTTAACCCTGACAGTATATATGCTACAGGAGACAATAAGAATTCAGTTTAAACACAGAATTTTATTTAAGATTTTTCTCAAACAGCTGACAGTAGATTTAAAAAACAAAAACTAAGTTCTATTCAGAGGTTGCAAAGCATAGGGACTTTACATCAACCTTGACAGTGTTGTTTGACTTATTCAGGCCTCAAATTGTTGATTTATAAAGTAGGACTGGATGATAACTATGACATATGCTCATTAAAAGAATGAGATTAGAACACAAACATAAATAATTGTAGAAAGAGTGGCAGATACTTAGAGTTCAAATATTGAAGAATTGTCCCAGTAAAATTTAACTAAGTAGAATATGATACATCATTAAAAATAATTTTTTGAAAGTATTTAACAAATAGTTACTATAGTCTGTTTTGTGCTGCTACAGCAGAACACATGAGGTTTGAGTAACTTCTAACAAATAGAAAGGTATTGTCTCACAGTTCTGAAGGCCAAGTCATTCAGTAACAAGATGCTGGCATCTGGCAAGGGCCTTCTGGCTTCATCCTCACAGGACAGACAGCAAGAGGCCAAAGAGAAGAGGAGAGCCCTGAACCTGCACTCAAAAAACACTGCCAAACTCCTTATGAGACTGAAGTTTTCATGATTTAATCAGATCTTTGAGGTCCTACTTCTTTCTACTGTCATAATAATTAAATTCCAATATGAAATGTGGAAGGGATGTATATTAAGCAACAGCAATAATACTTATTGAAAATACTTTGAAATTTTCAAAATGACTTTTGCAATTGATCATTTGTTGACTATTTCTAACACTTGAAGAACTGTATGAAACATGAATGTTTTGCATTTATCAGCTCCATCAATTTTCTAAACAAATGCCATCTTCCCTAGAAGGTTTTCCCATAAATTGAAACTTTCTCCTAAGCAATACTACTAAAAAGGCAAGTACCATTTACTTTGTTGTCAGAGCAATGTTAACTTCAGCATGTACGAATGTCTGTCTAAAACTCAACCATGCATACTTCAAAACTTCATGGTACCATCAACATTTAAGAAAAAAGATTGTTCCAGGCATCATAGCACACACCTGTTATTGTGGCTACTTAGGAGGCTGAGGCAGAAGGATCAAAAGTTCAAGGCCAGCCTTGGTAACTAGACCATGACACAATATAAAATTTTTAAAAAGGGCTGAGTGCATAGCTCAGTGGTAGAGTGTCTGACGAGAATTTGCAAGGACATAGATTTATCTTCAGTACTGCTAAAGAAGAAAAGGAAGGTGGAGAAAGAGGAGGAGGAAGAGTGGGAGGAGAAGCAGAAGGAAAAGAAGAGGAAGAACAAAGAAGAGGAAGAAGACAATGAGGAGGAAAGGGAGCATAAGGATGAGAAAGAGTATGATGATGAGGAGGAGGAGGAATAGAAGAAAGAGAAAGAAAAGGAAGAGGATGAGAAATATTATGACCAAAATAAAGATCTGGAGGTAATATCAGACTACATGAGTTGAGCAGCTGAAATCAGAGAGGTAATGGGACAATTTTACAGATTCAGAGCCATCTACTGTCCTAATTATCACCAAGGATATTGTGTTTGAGGAATCGTATGTGTTTCATGCGTAAACCACTGGAAATGAGGTCTCAATCATATTCTTACACCAATCCTTTTGGAGCTCCACTCTAACCAGATGAGCATTACAGTCTATATTTTGCACATATGACATTTCATATAGTTCCAACGTCACACATCCTCTTGAATTCTACACACTTGTGAGATTGATTAGAAGCAAATAATAAATGAATGAACACTTTTGATAAGAATCACATAATTGTGAGCACAAAAACATGCCATAATGACCTATGCTCTGTTCTTTTTTTTAATTTATATATTAATTGGTACATTTTAGGTACACAAAACATTTACATTTATCATTGGGTGTTGTACCTGAACATGATGTATCTTAGTTCTTATTTTTTTCCCATTACCTATGTGCCTTTCACCCCCACCACCCTTCCCTATTTACATAGACTTTGTTTCCTTTTTTTTTTTCTTTCTCGTAATTTTTCCTTTCCTTTCTTCCCCTTCCCCTTCCCCTCCTGCCACCCCTCCACCTTTGGACCTTTTCTATTTCAAATTATCAATTATTTGTTTTAATCATTTTCATCCTTATTTACACTTTCAGTTTCTCACACTAGAGAAACTATTTGGTATTTACACGTGTGTGTCCTTTTTATTTCACTTAAGAGTATGGCCTCAATGTGCATCCATTTAGCCATAAATGTCTCTAGTTTCTCGTTCTTTATGGCTGAGTAGTACTCCATTTTATAAAAAAACCACATCTTCTTTATCCAGTTTCCAGTTGATGGGCACTTGGGCTGTTTCCAAACTTTAGCTATTACAAACTGTGCTGCTATAAACATAGGTGCACATATATCGCTGTGGTATGATTCCTTTAATTCTTTGGGGAAGATACCCAGTAGGGGAATAGCTGGGTCAAATGGGACCTCTAGTCCTAGTTCTTTGAGGTATCTCCAAATTGATTTCCACAGTGGTTGCACCAGTCTGCACTCCCACCAACAATGGAGAAGGGTTCCTTTTCTCCCCACAACCCCGTCAGCATTTGTTACTTGGTTGATTTCTTGATAGCAGCCATTCTTTGTGGGGTGAGGTGGAGTCTCAGTGTTGTTTTCATCTGCATCTCTCGAATGACCAGTGATGTTGAACATTTTTTCATATATTTATTTGCTGTTTTTACTTCTTTGTCTGAGAAATATCTGTTCATTACATATGCCCATTTTTTAATTGGGTCTTTGAATTTGGGGGGGGGTCTGATTTTTTTCAATTATTCATATATTCTAGATAGTAGACCTTTGTCTGAGGTACAGCTGCTAAAAATTTCTTCCCATATTGTAGGTTGTCTCTTGGCTCTGTTGGTAGTTTCTCTTGCAGTGCAGATGCTTTTTAATAAGATGAGATCCCAGTTGTTGATTCTTTGTGCTAGCTCTCGAGCTACTGAAGTTTTGTTCATAAAGTCTTTTCCTACGCCAATGTCATTGAGAGTTCTACCTAACTTATCTTCCAGCAAGTTTAGTGTTTCTGTCTTGATATTTAGCTCTTTAATCCACTTTGATCTTAGTTTAGTGCACGGTGATAGGTATGGGTCTAGTTTTAATCTCTGACAGGTTGAAATCCAGTTTTTCCAACACCATTTATTGAACAGGCTATCTTTTCTCCAATGAGGACAGTTGGCTCCTTTGTCAAAGATGAGGTGGCTGAGTATGTCTGGAGTTGTTTCTGCATCTTCTAAACTATTCCACTGATCTTCGGGTCTGTTTCTTTGCCAGTACCATGCTGTTTTTATCACAGTGGATTTGTAGTATAGTTTCAAGTTGGGGATTGTGATACCCCCACCCATGTCTCTGTTGCTCAGAGTTGCTTTTGCTATTCTAGGTTTCTTCTGGTTCCAAATGAATTTTTGGATTGTTTTCTCTAGTTCTGTGAAGTATATTGTTGGAATTTCAATCAGCATTGCATTAAATCTATATAGTAGTTTTGGAAGTACGGCCATTTTCACTATATTGATTCTTCCTATCCAGGAACAAGGGATATCTTTCCATTTTTTTATATCCTCTTCGATCTCCTTCTTCAGAGTGCTGTAGTTTTCAGTGTAGAGGTCTTTTGCTTCCTTTGTTAGATTGAGTGCTAGATATTTCATTTTTTTAGATGCTATTGTAAAAGGAATTATTTCCTGGATTTCTCTCTCAATGGGTCTGCTATTTGTATATAAGAAAGCTATTGTTTTTCAAGTGTTGACTTTATATTCAGCTACTCTACTGAATCTTTCAATTAAGTCTAGAAGGCTTTTGACTGAGTTTTTGGGTCTTCTATGTAAAGTATTATATCATCAGCAAATAAGGACAGTTTAACTTCTTCGTTTCCTATCTTTAGTCCTTTTATTTCTTTCTCATGTCTAATTGCTATGGGTAATGTTTCCAGAACAATATTGAACAGGAGTGGTGAAAGTGGGCATCCTTGTCTTGTTCCTGATTTAAGCATGAAAGTTTTCAGTTTTTGACCATTTAGTATGATGTTGGCTGTTGGTTTTTTTATAGATAGTCTTAATCAGGTTGAGATAAAGACCTTCTATTCCAATTTTCTGTAGCATTTTTATTATGAATGGGTGCTGGATTTTGTCAAATGCCTTTTCTGCATCTATTGAGATGATCATATGATTTTTGTCCTTGACTCCATTAATAGAGTGTATTACATTTATTGATTTACAGATGTTGAACCATCCTTGCATCCCTGGGATAAATCCGACTTGGTCAGGGTGTATGATCTTCTTGATGACACTCTGTATTCTGTTTGCCAGTATCTTGGTGAGGATTTTTGCATCTATGTTCATTAGGGAGATTGGCCTGTAGTTCTCTTTTTGGGTTGGGTCTTTCCCTTGTTTTGGAATCAAAGTAATACTTGCTTCCAGGAATGAATTTGGAAGCCTTGCTTCCCTTTCAATTTCCTTGATGAGTTTAAAGAGTAATGGCATTAGTACTTCTTTAAATATCTTGTAGAATTCAGCAGTGAACCCATCAGGACCTGGGCTTTTTTTTGTTGGTAAATTTTTTATTACATTTTCAATTTCACTCATTGTTATTGGGGTGTTTAGAATTTCTATATCTTCTACATTTAACTTTGACAATTTGTATGTATCTAGGAATCTGTTCATTTCTTCTGTGCTTTCCATTTTATTAGAGTACAGGTTCTCGAAGTAGGCATTGATAATCCTCTGAATTTCTGCTGGATCTGTTGTGGCTTCACCTTTTTCATTCTTAATTGCATGGATTTGAGCCTTTTCTTTCCTTTTTTTGATAAGGTTGGCTAAAGGTTTATTGATTTTATTTATTCTTTCAAAAAACCACCTCTTCGATTCATTGATTTTTTTGTATCATTCTCTTAGTCTCCATTGCATTGATTTTGGCTTCGGTCTTTAATTTCCTTTCTTGTATGAGCTTTGGATTTGTTATGCTCTTCTTTTTCTAGGAGCTTGAGGTTCTGCATTAGGTTATTTAACTGAGTTCTATCTGTTTTCCTAATATGAGCATTCACTGCTATGAATTTCACCTGTAAAACTGCTTTCATTGTGTCCCACATATTCCTGTATGTTGTACTGGCATTATCATTTACTTGTAGAAACTGTCTAATTTCTTCTTTAATTTCCTCTGTGACCCATTGGTTGTTCGGGAGAGTGTTATTCAATTTCCATGTGTTTGTGTTTGTTTTGCGGTTTCTCATGTTACTGATCTCCAATTTTATTGCACTACGGTCTGATTATATACAGGGGACAACTTGAATTCTTTTACATTTTCTTAGATTTGCCCTATGAGCTAGCATGTGATCTAGTTTGGAGAATGACCTGTGTACAGCTGAAAAGAATGTGTATTCTGATTTTGTGGGGTGGAACACTCTATAAACATCTATTAAGTCCATTTGTTCAATAGCTTGGTTCAGTTCTAGAATTTCATTGCTAATTTTTTTCCTAGATGATCTGTCTATTTGTGATAGAGGGGTATTGAGGTCCCCCACTACAATTGTGTTATTGTTTATTGGGTTTTTCATGTCCATTAATATTTATTTTGTATAGTTGGGGGCATTTGTATTTGGTGCATAAATATTTAGTATTGTCATCTCTTCCTCTTGGATTGTTCCCTTCACAAGGATGTAGTGACCATCTTTGTCTCTCTTAATTAGTTTTGCTTTGAAATCTACTTTGTCTGCAAATAAGATTGCTACCCCTGCTTTTTTCTGGGATCCTGTCATGTGGAGAAGTGTTTTCCATCCTTTTACTTTCAGTCTATGAATTTCCTTTTGAGTTAGGTGTGTTTCTTGTATACAGCATATTGCTGGGTTTTGCTTCTTAATCCATTCTGTCAGTCTATTTTTTTGATTGGTGAATTGAGGCCATTAACATTGATATTTATAACTGAGAGATATTGACTCATCCTTGTCATGATGTTTTACTGTTGTTGGCTCTTTTATTTCTTACTTCCCCCCCCTCTTTCGCTTTAGTGTCTTACCTTGCATGATCCCTTCTCTCTGCTGGGTATCATGGAGTTGTGACCTTCATTGTCTTTTTCTAGGATATTGCTTAAAATTGTTTGGAGTGCTGGTTTGGTGTTCATGAAATTTCTCCGGTGTTCTTTGTCATGGAAGTATCTAATTTCCCCATTGATTTTGAAAGATAATTTTGCAGGATACAACAGTCTAGGTTGGAAGTTATTTTCTTTTAGGGCTTGAAATACTTCACTCCAGGCTCTCCTTGATTTGAGGGTTTGTGTTGAGAAGTCTGCTGTGATTCTGATGGGTTTTCCTTTGTAGGTGATTTGTTTCTTTTCTCTAACTGCTTGTAGGATTTTGTTTTTCTGTTGGGTTTCTGGGATCTTGACTATTATATGTCTAGATGTAGATTTTTTTTATCATGGCTAGTTGAAGTTCTATATGCCTCACTTATCTGTGTGTCCAATTCTTCACCTCTGTCTGGGAATTGTTCTATTATTACTTCTGTGAACAGTTTTTTTTATGTCAATTGTACTTTCTCCTGTTTTTTCGTGGACTCCTATCAGTCTTATGTTATTCTTCTTTGCATCATCTCGAAGCTGTTGGATTGATATCTCATGGTCTCTTACTATCTTTAAGAACTCTCTGTTTTCATGGTCCTTAACTGTGATCCTGTCTTCTATATCTGATATTCTGTCTTCAGATTCTCTTAGTCTGCTCTGCATGCTTTCAATGGAGTTTTTAATCTCCTGAATATCTGTTTGAATCTGTTTCATGGATTCCATTTCTTTCTTATGTTGGGCGATTATGGTTTCCATTTCTTTCTTATGCTGGGCATTCACGGCTTCCAGCATGTTTCTGATCTCATCTATTTTCTTGTCTGTTTCTGCTCTAGAGCCTCTAATCATGTCTTTCCCTCTACTCACCATCTCTGTATTTATCTGGGAGATTATTTCTGCTTTGAAATTTTTTAGAGCCTCATATATCTGCTTTGTTACTTCCTGTGCTATCAGTTCAGGGTGTCCAGGTGGTTGATTATCTGTCTTTTCCACCTCATTTCCCCCAGAATTTCCTTTTTGTGGTGTGGAAGCCTGCATTTGTGCTTTGCTTAAATGTCTTCTCATTTTTGTTTTTGTTACTGTCCTTGGTTTAATTCCTGGGTTGATATTTCAAAATTGCTTAATGCAGATATCTTTGTTGCTGTGCTTTCAAACCCTTGGTGGAATGATTGCTTTTCAGAGGTGTCTTCCAGATATGGTTTGTGTTTAGGTTTTGAGGCTCTAATGACTCTGAGGCTATTTCATTTTCCTTATACCAGGAAGGAAAACTGATTAGAGCAATCACACCATGTTAGGCCAAATGTTACAATCAGCAACACCAAAGCATCAAGCACAGCTTGGAAAATGAGAATTTGTGGTAGTTATTAATCTATCACATTTAACTATGTGAAACATAATCCCCTGTGCCTCTGTAGTGTGGGAGCAGGTAGCACAAGAGCCGGAAGGTGTGTAGGGGGGGATGGAATTGGGCTTTGCAGGCACCCGCTCAGCTGAGCGGAACACCAGATGAAAGCGGGGCTTCAAGCCGCTCCTGGGAACTCACGGTGCTGTGGGCAGGAACAGGAACACAGCTGAGGAGCCTCAGGCGGCTTGGCCGACCTGCGGAGAGCTATGCTCTGTTCTTTATAAGGGATTTTTCATTGTGCACAGTTATCCAAAACACTGGTATTTTCAACAAAGCCAAATCCCTTTGAAGCAATCACAAACTTCCAAAAGGTAAAATATAGCTACTGTGGATACTCATTCAACTTGTTCTAGCATGATTGCCAGTTTATCACTGAAGTACAAAATGTGTGCATGTGTGTGTTTTGGGAAGAGCTGGGGGAGGTGGGCAGCAGGGAGAAAATGAAAGAAGGAAGAGCATTTACAAGTAACATTTTCATATCAACTAAGAGGGTCATTTTGCTTCATCTTTTAGATTCTTGACCTTACACGACTGCTTTCTGGGTAATTACTGATCATCATACATTGAGTCTTCTTGTCATTCATTTAGAAATGTACTCACTAATTTTTGTTGATATAAAATATACTTCTAAACTTTTATTTTCAAAGTTGAAAGATATTGCTCTTCTTCCACAATTGTATGTCAATAAATCATTTTCATTGCATTTTCACCCAGTTACAAGAAAGTATGAGATTTAACATAGAATCTTTGGTCTCAAAAAACATACTTTCCTGTCTTCAGTGTAAGTTTTGAAGTCTCAATTGAATTTTTCTATATTGGCTTTGATCAAATGTTTCTTCCTAATTTCTATCACTTTCCAAGTACAAGGGTAAACGGACAAAATTCTTCTTAGAAAATTTTTCTTTAAAGGATTGGGTTGCCTTTGACCCCCAAACTCTAAAATAAAGTTATCTTTCCCTCCACCAATGAACATTTACAACAATAAATATTAACAGTTAAAATGTCTCCTCTGGACATGATTCTTACCTGCATCTCTTGACAAAAGGAGGCCAAGGCCCCAAACAGAATCTGACACTGCTCATCTGCTGTGTATGTCATCCCTGGCAGCTTGGAGGGAACCATCACAGAATTCACACTCTGTGGATTTGTCTGTAGCAAGCAGTTACTGGCTTTTGACCTGGAATAAGTATATATGTGTGAAATTTTGAATTTAATGTAAAAATTGTTATGATTCATTAGCACAAAAACAGGAAACTTTTTTTTTTCAGTACCAGAAATTGAACTCAGGACCTTGCACTTGCCAGGCAGGCGCGGTGCCACTGAGCCACATCCCCAGCCCCACAAGAAACATTTTTTTATAGTGTAAGAATTTCACTTTTACTATTTCCTAGAAGCTCTCCTATTGAAACTGTCCTTATAGAAATTCTCCCGATATGAAAATCATGTAGTTTTAATTATTTAAAATAATCCTACTAAATAATAATAACAGCACTGTTCAAATTAACAGAACTTTTAAATTTATAAAGCCTGTTCATTTGAATTAACTCAGCTAATTGATACAAAACTATGTGGTGGGTATTATTTCATGAATTTACAAGATGTAGAAGCTCAAACTTACAGAAAAACTTACCCAAAAGTCATGTGTGCAGGTAGCTGTAATATGTGCAGCTATACTTGAGGATTTAAAGAAATTATTCCCAATTGAGTATTAACAGTGTGAATATTTTTCAGTTGACATAATACAACTTCCATTTATGAACTGATATTTAATTTTATTATAGCTCAGATCCATGTGAATACAGCTGTACACAATCTTGCATGTTGCTAGAAACATTTTCACTGGTCTCTACTAATGTAGCTACTAATGTATGTTCAAATTATTACAGGCTAAATGCTATACTTCAGAGCCTGTCAAGACAAAGAGCATGCACAGACTATATTGCATATATTTCAGGAAACAATTATGTTACTGTAATAGACATTGTATTTTAGTAGACTTTAATATCCATATAATAGGAAAAATCAATTTTAAAATTGTTTTGCCAATTTTAAAAGCATAAAAAAATGAATGAAGTTCATCTTTTTTTTTTGCTTAAATTCTTTTATTGGTAAATTTTAGGTATAAAATATGTTTACATTTATCATTGGGTGCTTGTACCTGTACATGATATATCTTGGTTCTTATTTTTTCCCCATTCCTTGTCATTCCTTCACCCCCTCTACCCTTCCCTATTTACAAAGACTTTGTTTCCACTTTTTCCTTTTTTCATAATTTTTCCTTTCCCTTCTTTCCTTTCCCCTTCCTCTCACTTTCCTTACTCCTTTGGACCTTTTCTTCCTATTTCAAATTACCAATTATTCATTTTAATAATTTTAATCCTTATTTATACTTTCAGTTTCTCACACCAGAGCAACTATTCGGTATTTACACATGTGTGTCCTATTTATTTCACTTAAGAGTATGGCCTTAATATGCATCCGTTTAGCTATAAATGTCTCTAGTTTTTCATTCTTTATGGCTTTGTACTGTATTGAGCTAGCTAGGTGTTCCTACATTTCTTATTTACAGTGTTAGAGTTCTTAAACATCTCTCTAGCTACTTTACACAGCACCTACAACTGCCCCTTCGATTATCAAAGAGATAAGTAAGAACAAAGGTTTAAAAGGAAAGTTAGAACAACAGCAATATTTGTCATTTCTTTCTCCAACCAGACAGAGGCTAAGTATTACTGTTGTTGACCATATAAAAGAAGAGAATGGAAGGCCAGGGATGTAGCTCAGTGGTGCCGTGCCTGCCAGGCAAGCACAAGTTCCTGAGTTCGATCCCCGGTACTGGAAAAAAAAAGATCGAGACCAACTACAATGGTGAAAATTACTTATTAATGAAGAAAATGTTTAGGGTTTAGAAGTGCCATAATGGAAAGTTGGAGATTTTGCTAAGGAGGCTCTTTATGATAATAATAGATATGTTGGATGGCGAGCAAGGAGCATATTTCAACTAGGAAGATTTAAGACACAGTTCAATTCCATGGCAGATACTTTTTATCATTAGAACAATTTAAAACATTACAAATCATCTTGCCCATCCTTTCATTTGAAAAACGTGGAAACTAAAATCAGATAAATTAAATAACATGTCCTAACCTATATCATGAGTTAACAGAAAAACCAGGATTGGAGTCGCATTACTAGATTTCCACTTTGGTGGCCTTTCCACGTTGTCAGATTGTATACCCTGGTTGGCAGAGAAGGCAGAAATACAAATCAACGCAACAACAATGAATAAGCTCAGTAAGTACCTGAGAAATCTTTCCAAATCTTCTTTGCTACACGCGGACCATGAAACATCACCAAGATGTTGTCCTTTAATCCATTCACCAGACATGATATGAAGGCCATCAGCGCACGATGGGTGGTCATTGTCATGATTAATCCCCATGCTGATTCAGAGTGTAATTAAAATAAAAAGATTTATATTAAGTAAATGCTATTTTAAGCTTTTCATTTTTGAAATTAAAATAAGTTAAATACTTAAAATAAATGGAAAGAAATTTGTTTTAAAGAAATTAGTGTCAAAATAGATTTCAGAATATATTTTAAACTTTGTTATCCAGATTTAAGGAAAATATTTTTATTAATTAAAGGACATTTCCTCAATATACCTATAAAATGCATGTTCAAGTAACCTACATCAAAATTATATATAAAATTTTTACATAGTAGTATATTGTTTATAAAACATAGAATAGTATCTACACAAACACACTAATTCTTGCTCTTACCTGGATCAGTTTTTTTTTTTTCCACAAAAATCTCTGAAACTACATTAAAGTATTAACCATTCAGTATGTCTTCCCTAACTGCTTCATTACACCATCTTCTACCTACCTCAGATAACACCCACTGTCATGGGGAAACCTTTCATCTTCTTGGCCATATTCATCTTAAGTTGAATTCTGTTCTGAAAATGTGACTTATCTCTAAATGGATAGTCTAGAAGCCCCTTAAATTCAGCATCTTTAAAGACTGATCTTTTTACTCTCTCTTTCAAAACTCTATTTACTTTTGTATTTTTTTCTCTCTTGATGTGTGTGTGTGTGTGTGTGTGTGTGTATGATTTTTCTAATCACTAATTTTTCCAAATAAAGAATGTTCAGGTCATCATTTGTTCCTTTTCCCATATGATTATTCAGGTTATTTTATTTACCATGTGTTGGGACAAGCTCTGCCAGCTCTTTTTTCTAAATATCTATTTCAATGGTTACCCCTTTCTATTTTTATTGTCATTCTTAAAGAGAAATACAAAACATTCTTATTATATAGGCTTGACAATTATTATAGTATTCTAACTGTGTGTTTTTAATCTTTACCAATATTCTTCTTCTTCTACCCTGTCACATTGTGAATCACTACAGTAAAATCTGACCATACCAGTCCTCTACTTTCTCATCTGCTAAAAAGGCAGCAAGGGGAAAGTTTGTTTTTTCACTTGTGAAGCTTGAGACGTTGGCAGGATAGTCTGATATTCCCATTTCTCTTTTTATGATCTAGAAGCTCAGAAGTAAAATTGTCTTTCATAATTAATAATTTACAAAAATATTTACAACATATTTCAAAACACTAGATTAAAAGAATTGTTATCAAAGTCTCTAAGGGAAAACACAACTAGAATAGTATTTAGGTTTAGTTTTTATCAAATAAAAATAAAAAATTTAAGACTATCCAACTTCATTTTCATTAAGATAAATCAAATTTGTTATGAAAATATGTTTGTTTTTGAAAGAAGAAAATGATATGGGAAAAATAAATAAATTACATCTGTATCATGAATGAATTAACAGTAAGGAACATTACTATGGCTGCTAACTTTGACTATGAAAATTCTAACCTACATAAAACAAAAAATACTTTATTGAAAACAACTATTCATTTTTAGTGCTAAAAAAATTTATAAGTGAATCATATTCTGATTTCCAATTGTAATTGCTGTCTTCAAATAGGGTCTGTATCAACACATATGAGAATAACTGACAGAGTATAGGAAGACTTTGAAGATAATGAGGGAACCTGGGAAATTGTATGGAATACATAATCAGCTTAACTGATAGAATATTAGAGGAAAGGAAAAGTGCTGGAGTTAGGGAGTTTTAATCTCTGTATCTTCCTCTTTTTCATAGGGACTGAGAGAAGTTAATAATAAATAAGTAAATATGTCTTAGTCTGCTCATTTGTTAAACACACTTTCCTGACTGATAATCTTATTCAGACTTCATAAGGATGATGTAAAGTGCCTGAAATATAGGAGAAATCCATTAATGCTTCTTCAGAGTGGGCCAATGTCAGAGAAATTTTATTATACCATTCTAATTTGTCAAAACAGACAAAAAGATAAACTTACCATTAAGGTTAATTTTCTGGATATACTTTATTTAGTGAGTTAGCAGTTAAGAAAAAAAAAGTGGCACAAATTACTTTGTTTAGGTATTAAATGAAAACAAAGAATTTGACACTACAGGATAATGTCACAATGGATAAGAATGCATTAACATGTATCTGCCCATTTTGTTGTGGTGTAGCCCCTGTCAGAATCATTTTCCCATCTCCCCCCATGAACCTGGCTGCAGGACATATCCATGAGTGACTTGTTAATTAATGACCACTTGGCAAGTGAAACATGTGCAACTTTACCATCACGGTGTTTCAGTTTCAAACTATACACCACTGATACTATTTTTGAGAGGCAACTGGAATTTTTCAGGAATCACAAAACTTCCTAAATAACACATCCATTTGAGAGAAGAAGAAGGTCTGTTTCCAAGATTTAGCAATTTGGATGTTACCCAAAGGAGTGTAATATGATTTTCCAGATTGGGAAGATTATAACCTCTCATTCACATGATCATTTTCCTTCTGGGATCCTGATTCTCATGTAAGAAATTAGCTTCAGCCATGGAGATATCTGGTGATTCAAGCATTTTTTACTATTAGTTAAATTTTCTTAAAGCCATTTAACTTGTAACAGAAGAGATTATCATTAAATTAGAACAAGGCTTTCTTTTTTCTTCTCCTTTTTAACAACACATCTGGAATTACCAGGAGACACTACTAAGTCCTGATCCTTACAGCTTGGAAATAAAACAATAAATTCTGAACATTTATCTGTGCCAGTCACTGTATTAGTCATTTATAATGATATCATTTACTCCTCACCATATCCCCATAATGTTTCCATTATAATGACTTCTATTTTACAGATGAGGAAGGCACCGAGATTAATGCTGTAGTTGTGAGCCAGACACAGGCAGTATGACACTCAGACAGATCTCTACACCAACCCCAATATAGTGTTTCTCTTTTTGGATCAAACTCCCACTCTACAGATGATTCGCTGTTTTCTGAATAATTTTACATGCCTCTGCTGTAGCAACAATACGCCTCTTTATATACAGCTCTGCAATCGAGTAGCATGCATTGCATGGAAAACATTTTTGAGGTAAGACATTAGCAACACCTCTCTTCACACTGTGCAACTGAAGTACATTTTAATATCTCAGTTTAAATTCATTTTGACAAAAAGCCTTGGGCAAATAAACTCTCCACTAACATTGTACATGGTTGTCAAGTCAACAGAAAAAATATTTTTATCTTATAAAACTTCTCAACTTGTTTAAAAGTCCCTGCCAGGAAGTTTTGTGATATCCTGCGGAAAGCTGGAGAAGCATTTGGGGGATTTTGAAGATGGTCCCTTTTGATGTTTAAAAAGTCAGAGAACACTTATGAATTCACTCACTTTTTTTGGATAATTTGGAAAGGATCTGATCTGTAAACAGTAATATTTTAAAAGAGGACTCATTTTTAGCTGACTACATTAGTATTTTTCATGACATAATGTTTCCCACTAAAAGTCATATATTATGTGAAGAAATTAATAAAGGAAAGAAAAATTATCACAATGTCTAACTGGAACTGGCTTGTATTTCCACAAAATGACATTTAATTTCATATATTTCAATGGGTATATCTGATTTGATATAATTCACTACTGTGTACTTTTGGCAAAAAAGACATTAATAATTATAAGATATTTTTATATATTGTATTTCTTTTAAACTATTTTAATTTAAATAATATAACTTATTTTAATATGCACAAAAATGAAATATGTATTTCTATTAGCATGTCAAAAGTGTACAAAAAGCAAGCCAGCAACAAGGTAAAAAATGCAGGTTATAAAAAATAGAGGTGCAGAGAGCAATTCATTTTGACTTTACTGTGCATTAGCATGTTTGTCTAGCTATACCATAGACACTTGCTAAGAATCCATTATGTGGTAGTCCTGTACAGGGCTGGGGTCATAGAGATGGATAAGACTCAGTTTTTACCTTCTAAATTTATCATCTAGAGGGCTGAGAACACAGTACATCCTTGTGTAGCCAGTGATGCCTGGACTCTATTAATTCTGTTTCTTACAGCTCTCCTGCTTGTCCATTCCATTCCACCTCTACTGCTGCCAGTCCACAAAGGCACTGGTTGTCTCCACTGCTGGATTATCACAAGTCTGCCTGACTGACTTCCTGGCCCTCAACTCATCAGATTCTAATGACACTAGTTTCTTCTGAATCTGTTAATATGAAAAAGCTAGTTTCCTACACAAAAATCTTAAATTTTCCCTGGAAGTAGAAAACTGAAAATGTGAATAAGGACATTTACACTAAGATCATGGGGCATGCTGATGCAAAAAAAGATGCAGTGTCGTGGGCTTCATCCCCAACTGACTGAAGAAGAATATTTATGGATAAGGCCTAAAAAGCTGCATTTTAGTACATTTTCTACATGATTATTATTTACTGAAAATTCTGAGAACTAGTAAGCTACAGATAAAATCCAGTCTTTATCCCATTATTCAAAACATCTGCAAACTGACTTAAATCTAATTTTCTCTGGAACAGTTAATTCTAGCCTAACCTTTTGTATAGTTCATTTCTGTTAGAATGGTTTTCCCTAATAATTGGCATTTACAAATCCAACTGAAACTTGAAGCCATTCTTCCTCTATAAAAGAATATTCAATAAATTCTATCCCATGTTGCTGATGACCCTTAACTTCTGTGCCCTTAAAATATTTAGTATGTAGGACATAAGAGAACTGCTTTATATTTAAGTAATATATCTGTCAACTACCATTACCTACAATATAAGCATTCAGCAAAGAAATTGCCATTTAAAATATTTTAGTTATTTAATTCAATGTTTTTATGAATGCATACATAATTTACCAACTGATATACAATTTTAGAAGCTACTAAATATCCCATAATTAGAAGGAAAGTAGAAAATAACCTGGTGTTTAACTTTAACTTTAACTTTTAACCCAAAAAGTTCATAGATGACTTGCTGAAAAAGAAGATTGCTTGTCTTACTATAGGTCACGTATCCGCCAAAACACATTACAGAAATGCAAACAGAGAGCCACTTCTTACAAGAGCATTTATTTACTGAATGACTTTTTTGCCACTTCAACTTACTCACTGTGACATCCAAACCTACATTTGGAGAGAATCTGGTATGTGAGGGCAGCCACATCTACACTGGCTAAAGACTCTTATGGTAATTAACTTGGACAAAGTGCATGTTACTTTAAGCTAAACTAACACAGCTTTTATATTTGATACTTTATGGTCTATAAGAGCCTTCATGATAGATAAACATCCTGAAAATTTGGGTAGGAACTACTGAAAACTATGAAATCCCTCCAAGGATTAGCAAAGAAAAATAAGGCCACTGAAGGACAAAAATCATTTTACATTATAAAGTAACTACTCTACTACTGATTTTTATTATTCATTTACTCTATAGTATGTGCTAATCAATCCACCATGATATTAGATTATCACCAATCCTAATAATGAAATTTGAAGGAAAATATAATTCATATTTTAGGAGTGAAGAAAATAAATACCTGTAGTCACTGTGCTGTCCACTAAGTTACCAGTTCTTTTTTCTTTCTTTTTTTTTTTTTGTTAAATTCTTTTATTGGTACATTTTAGGTATACAACACAATTAAATTTCTCATTGGGAATTGTACCTTTACATAATGCATCTTGGCTCTTATTTTTTCCCCATTCCTAGCCCTCCCTTCACCCCCTCCACCCTTCTCTATTTCCACTTTTTCCTTTTCTCATCATTTTTCCTTTCCCTTCTTTCCTTTCCCCTGCCCCTCCCACTACCCCTAGCCCTTTGGACCTTTTCTTCCTATTTTGCATTATCGATTATTCATTCTAATCATTGGTACATTTTAGGTATACAATATAATGACATTTATCATTGGAAAATTGCACCTTTACATAATCTCTCTTGGTTCTTATTTTTCACCATTGCCCATCCCTCCCTTCAACCCCTCCATTCCTCCCTATTTACAAAGATTTTGTTCTCATTTTTCCATTTTCTCATATTAATCCCATTCCCTTCTATCCTTTCCCCTACACCTACCCCTCCCACATCCTTCCCCTTTGCTCCTTTTCTTCCTATTTCACATTACCTATTATACATTTTAGTCCTTATTTACACTTTCAGTTTCTCACACCAGAGAAACTATTCGGTATTTATACATGTGTGTCCTATTTATTTCACTCAAGAGTATCGTCTCAATGTGCATCCACTTAGCTATCCTCAGACAAAAGTCTACTATCTCGAATCTATAAAGAACTTAAAAAGATCAGACCTCCAAAATTTAAAGACCCAATCCAAAAATGGGCATCTGAAATGAACAGACATTTCTCAGACAAAGAAGTAGAAGTAGAAAATAAATACATGAAAAAATCTTCAACATCACTGCTCATTCGAGAGATGCAAATGAAAACAATGCTGAGATTCCACCTCACTCCAGAAAGAATGGCTGTTATCATGAAATCAATCAATAACAAATGCTGGCAGGGCTGTGGGAAAGAGGAACCCTGCTCCACTGCTGGTGGGAGTGTAGACTGGTGCAACTACTGTGGAAATCAGTATGGAGATACCTCAAAGAACTAGGACTGGAAGTCCCATTTGACCCCGCTATTCCACTGCTGTGGATCTTCCCCAAAGAATTAAAAGAATCATACCACAGTGATATATGTGCACCCATGTTCATAGCAGCACAGTTTGTGATAGCTAAAACTTGGAAACAACCCAAATGCCCATCAACTGGAGACTGGATAAAGAAAATGTGGGGTTTTTTTTTTTATAAAATGAAGTACTACTCAGCCATAAAAAATGAGAAATTAGAGACATTTATAGTTAAGTGGATGCACATTGAGGTGATACTCTTTTTTCATTTTATAACTGAATATTATACTCTGACAAATATCTACCCTTTTCCCCTATTCTGCAGTTCCTGGTAACCACAATTCTACTTTATTATTATGAGTTCACCTTATTATATTTTTAGATTCCACATATAAGATCACAAAGTACAGTATTTATCTTTGACTTATTTCATTAAGTGTAATGTCCTCAAGTTTCATCTATCCTCACAAATGGCAAGATGGTCTTCTTTTAAAGACTAATATTCTATTGTGTGTGTTTATTCATCTTTTAACAGAAATATAGATTATTTTCATATCCTGGCTCTGGTTACTGTGAAATAGCAGAATTTCATAATAAACAGTATCATTGCTAAAACTGCTAGATTTAGCCTTTCCAAGTTCATGGTTGTAAGACTTGCATTAAACACTTAGGCAGGCAACAAAGTAGACTCATGATAACTGAAATATAATTGAACTAAAGTATTTTCATGTATTTTATTTTAAATACAAAGTATAAATATCAGCAGATACAAAAAGGGAAAAATGTTTTGCCATGTTTATATTTGCAGAACTATCAAACCTTTACTTCTTCTATTCACTCACCACAGTTATGTTCCTTGATGTAAATTAATTATTCTTCCCTACTCCTAGAACTCAGTTCCATTCTATTATAGATCTCAGGATGACTGTCCTGTGGATAAGTATCCATAGAGGAGATGCTTATTCATAGCTGTAGTTTATATCTAGATGTTCCCCCCAAAGCCTCATGCACTCATAGTTGGGGCTTTGGGGAAGTGATTGGATCATGTGGGTGTGATACTCATCAGTGTATTTGTCCACTGATGAATTTATAGCTAAATGTGATGTTGGGAGGTGAAGCCTGGTCAGAAGAGGTCAGATGTCTTCCTCCCTCTTCCCTTGAGCTACTTCTCTGCTTCTCACTGCCATGCTATAAGCAATTCTCCTCTGCCATGCCACTCTGCCATGCTGCCCTCTTTGAACTGAAACTGTACCAACTATGAACCAAAATAACCCTTTCTCTTTTACGTTGTTGGTTTTGGGTATTGTGTCCCAGTGACAAGAAAGTAACTAAGACTTTCATTCACATAACAAATGTTTAAGTACCTATAAAGCACAATGCACTCGACTTTATGCTGCGGGAGAAAAATATATTAGATATTAATCCTGTTTCAGAGAGATTTCTGCCCAGTTGGATATATATACATATTTACATACAATAAATAATTATAAGTGAAAGTGACATTTGCAATAAAATATGCAAGGGAGCTAAAAAGGGAAATGTATTTTCAGTGAAACTTTCAGGTTTAATTTATAAAAGGTGATAGTATTTGTCTTGGTCATTAACATGTAAAACTGGAACATATATAAATTAATAGGGCTGAGAGCTGGGATAAGAAATAAAATTATGAATAAAGATATGATGTTTAAAAATTTTTATTCTTTTGGAATCATCAAAATTGATAAATTGGTTATAAAGTTAGAAAAATAGATTGTGATCACTATAAAACTGATGAATCTAAAGCTAAGGAATTTAGAGTGTATTCATTAGGTTATGAAAAGCAATAAAAATTTCTCAACTGGAAAATCTGACCAAGATTTCAGAAGTAGAATCTTGCTAACATGTCATATAAGTTAGAAAGATTTTTTATTAAAGGCAAGAAGACCAATGAGGTGAGTTTTGGACTAGTCCAACCATGGAAGAGTAAGAGGAAAAGAAGCCGATGGAAGAGATTCCTATGTCAGGTGAAGAATGAATAGAATTTGGCAACTGACTATGAGAGGAACCAAGAGGAGAAAGAGTTAAGGATGTTTCAGATATTTCAACCAAGGCCTAGTAGCAAAATCAGTGGCAATAACAGAAATGCAGATGTCTCACAAAGCAGTTTATAATCTAACCCTACCACCCTAAAGTCTATCGGGGCACAATTTCCACAGAATGTGTGCAAATCTCATTTATTCCAAGGGCTTGTTAATCCCAAGTCGCCTGTGTTCTTGGTACTCTGGCAACCCATAAAACTTTAGCAGGTGCCCCAAATATTTATTGCCTTCAGGGAACCAACTTTGCATATATACTGCCTCATTAGTCTCTAAGTTCTGAAGAATCTTCTGAATCAGAAGAAACTAAGTGGAGATGCCAGGTCTCTCCATGCCAAAGTTTAGTAATAATATATATTAGTCCTTTCTCCTGGCACAGAAAACTAAACAAACAGAAAAACAAAAAAACCATGTATTTTTGATCATATCATTAAGTACTCTATGTTTTTATCATGAAGCGTTACCTTCCCCAAATTTAAGAAATTTCATACAACTCAACATCTCTATTAGGCAGACATTCTTGTTATCATAAGAGATTCTCGATCATTAAATAAATGATATATATTTAATGCAGACTTTTTAACTTGAAAAATATAGACCTCTTCTAGGGCATTTAAACAACTTTTTTGGCACTGTTACAAGTGTAAATTATCCTAAGTGTGCTAGAGTAAAACTACAATGACAGTAGTATAAACTGATTTTAATCAAATAATTTTGTATTATTCCAAGAATGTGTAGTATTATCCCAAGAATGAAATGCATCTTAAAAGCACAATTTTATAATTAGCAGAAAAAAGTGCTGAGCCATTAAACAGTAAATGCTCAGAAAACAAAAATTGCCTTATTAATGCAGAAAAGCAACTATATTCAAGTCCTTATAATTATTTTTATTTTATCAACTTTTCATTTTTTTTTTAATGTACCAGGGATCAAACTCAGGACCTTGTACTAGTGAGGCAGGTGGTGGCACCAGTGAGCTAAATCCCCCGCCCTCAACTGTTTTTAAAATAATACAGTTAAAGTAATCAATTAGGCAAAAGGTGAGTTGCTAAACCATTCTAGATGCAAAGAAACACAAATATAGATATAAAATAAGTGTATATGTAAACGTGGAATTGGAAAAAATTAGGAATAAAATTGATATAGATCATTTAAGAGCATGTTAAAGAAATTTAATGTATGCATAGTGTACTGCTCTGAAGAATGATCTGAAAGAGGAAGGGAAAACTAGAGCAGAGGGCACGAGAAGTTTTCACACCAAGGGAAGCAAATGTTTCTTCAAGTGGGAGTGAATACGGATTCATCTGAATAGGCTTACATAGTAATTAGACAGGTAAAGTTAAGATTGCTTTGTGGTTTCAACTGATATTTCTATGAATGATGCTAAGATTTTTTTCATATTAGTAATGGGTAAATCTCTGAACTATGTTGCTGTATCTTTTGCCATTTTTCTAACGAAGCTTTGGTCATTCTGTGTATTGATTTTTTTAAACATTAAATTTATTGGTACATTTTAGTTATACAATACGATGACATTCATCATTGGGAATTTGTACCTTTACATGATATATCCTGGTTCCTATTTTTTCCCCACTCCCCTGCCTTCCCTTCAACCCCTCCACCTCTCCCTATTTACAAAGACTTTGTTTCTGTTTTTTCACTTTCTCCTATTCTTTCCTTTCCCTTCTTTCCTTTCACCTACCCCTCAGCTCTCTCCACACTAAGAAGAAACTGCATGTCATGCATGTTGATTGTAATTCATCTGAATTTGTTATATTTTAGACTGTGCTGATATTGATTTTTAATAGCTCACTGTATATCTTTCATTAAATGTTTCTAACCCCCTATCTAGAATCACAAACATTGCCTATTGAATGATAAATAAAAGTGCCAACAAAATAAAATGAAAATCTGAATGTATAGGGTCTGTCTGGTGTATTTGAGGTAAGGTCTAAAGTAACTGTGTTGTTTTTTTGACTCATTGCAGGTAAGTGCTTTATTAATAAACTACATTTTCACATATTTTCCTTCTAACATATAGATTTTTTAACTCTCTTCCATTGATGTGTCTGCTACTTCAAGCACCAGTACAAACTACTTTGTATCTGAAGAGCTTACTGTTCCCTCTGGATATTTTCTGTTTTAATAAAAATGTTCCTGTATTGACTTTTTCAAATAAACTTCATGATTAGCTTATTTAACAAAGTAAAAGATATGAAAAGGAAATATTCTTGGTATTTTTGGGCAGACAACATTGAATATATATAGCTAACTGTCTTTATGCAATACTAACTGTTTCTATCTAAACCCAAGAAATTCCTTTCCGTTTATAAAAAATATTTTTATGACTCTCTGTGTAGTTATAATTTAATTTTTTAAAAATTCCTCTAAACTCCTATAGAAGTTTATTTAAGATATTTTATCATTTTTATGTTTTATTGAATTTTTGCTGTCTTCAATATAAGTGAAATTTTTCTTTCTTTATAATATCCAAATTGCTGTGGTCTATGTATTGGAAGGAAAACAATTTTATGTAGTTTTGTTAACAATATAAGAAAAATTCTTTTATTGTTTTAAATAATTTATAGTAGATGGTATTTTACAAGTATATAGTTTTCATTTGCTCTCTTCTAGTTTTTAGTTTCATTTTAAAATTATGAAATATCATAAATATATACAATATTTATGTATATGGATAATGTACACTATATATGTGGGTCCTGTGTGTTACACAGCCTAATTCAAATTAATATTTAATGAAACTGTTACATGAATTAAAACCTGAACAAAACCAATTCTTTTGAAATATGTTCTCAGCGTTTTTATGAGATCTCATGTCTTCACAATTCTCTGTGCTGTTTTAGAAATTTTTTCAATCATGAAGTCATAAAGATTGTCATATATTTTCTTTTGAAAGTCTTACTCACTGTGTTTAAATCTTTATCTTATCTGCAATTGATTTCTCTGTATTACCTAAAATTGTTTCATTTCTACACATGTTGAAATAAAATTTCAGTATCCCATTCTTCTGAGGAGTCAGTCCTTTCTCCATTAATTTCCAACATGTTATCCTACTCACACATTAAGTTTTCATTTAGTTGTGGGAATGTTTATGATTTTATTTGTTGTATTTATTTTAGTTATCTGCATAAATGTGAAACTCTCTTAGTTACTACAGTTTCATAATAAGTCTTGGTTTTGTTGCAGTGAGATACTCACATATTTCCTTCTAATCTCTTCCTATCTTTGACTCTGTTTTCATCTTTTCTTCAAGAATATTTGGGTTCTGTGTGGACCAGAGCAGCCCAGCTACAGGCAGGTCCAGCTAGGGCCCCACCCCAACCCAGCTGCCTAGGTCCACCAGCCCCAGCCAAAGACCCACCAGGAAAAGAGCTGCATAAGTGCACAAGAAACAGCAAAAGCCCCACCCTGATAGCATCCATAAGTGCTCCCAGGTCCCAGTGAGAAGCTGGAACCAGAGTAGTGTGGTTACAGGCAGGTCCACCCAGGGCTCCCTACCCTGAACGCAGCCACTTGGGCCCACTGGCCTCAGCCAAAGATACATCTGTAAAAGAGCTGCACAGGCACACAAGCAACAGCCAGAGGCCTGTCTTGATACCATTGGTAAGTGCTCTCAGAACCTAGCCAGAAGCCCACCCAGACACCAGTGATTGTGGTGCACAGCCCACAGCCAAAGACCTCTCAGACAACAGCCTAATAGGAATGCAGGCCCTAGCCAGAAGCACACCTAGATACCATCCAAAGTGCGCACAGACCCCAACCAGAACCCCACCCAGAAAACAGGACAACACAGATCCATAAGGCCATCACTCTGAACCCAGGAATTGGTGCAATGAGAACAGCAGAGAAAAGGGCGCTAGGTGGCTTGCAGAGAATTGGAGACAACTGGGTGAGCAAAAAGTAGCCTCAACAAAGGCACAGCAGGCTGCATCTGTTGAAATGAGAAAACACATAAGCAAGTCTCAAAAAGAGACTTCCAGATCGCCTAAGGCAACCCAAATGGCAATGACCTGGAACAATCTGATACTCAACCATCTGGACTCCCTGAACTGCCAACAAAAGAGGACCTGGAAAGAAATGAAATTAGAAATAATTTCTCAGATAACAACTGAGATTGTGTCCATAGTGCAAGACATGATTAATAAATCTAGAGCAGAAATGGATAAAAAATTGAGGAGCTGAGAAACATGATGGAATCCAAACAAAAGAAACAAATGGAATCCATAAAACAGATGCAAACACATTTCCAGGAGATTAAAAACTCCATGGAAAGTCTACCCAGCAAAATGGGCCAATGAGAGGACAGAATTTCAGATATAGAAGACAGGAGTGCAACTGGTGACCAGGAAAAGAAAAAATCTTAAAAATAGTAAGGGACTATGAGAAATCAATCAAGCAGCTGCTAGATGATGCAAAGAAGATTAATATAATACTGATCAGAGTCAATGAAAAAACAGGAGAGAATTCAAATGACATAAAAAACTGTTAACAGAAGTAATGGCAGAAAATTTCCCAAGCAAGGGTAAAGAACTTGACATACAGATAAGTGAGGCATACAAGACTCCAACTAGGCATGATCTAAAATAATCTAACCTAGGCATATAATAGTTAAGATTCCAGAAACCCAACAGAACAACAAAATTCTACAGTTAGAGAAAAGAAACAAATCACATACAAAGGAAAGGCCATCAGAAAAACAGCAGACTTCTCAGCACAACAGCTCAAGACAAGAAGAGCTTGGAGTGATGTATTTCAAGCCCTAAAGGAAAACAACCACCACCCCAATTGATGTACCCTGAAAAACTATCTTTCAAAATTGATGGAGAAATAAGATGCTTACATGACAAAAAGCACCTGAGAAACTTCATGAATACCAAAGCAGCACTCCAAAAAATTTTAAACATTATCCTAGGAAAAGACAAAGATGATCACAATCCCAGAAAGCCCAGCAGAATGAATCCATGAGGCAAGACAAGAAATTAAATACAAAGATGGGGAATCCAACAACAGGAAAAGGTCATGAGAAGTATAAGTCAATATGTATCAGTTATAGCCATCAATGTTAATGGTCTTAATTCACCAATCAAAAGAAATAGACTGGCAGAATGGGTCAAGAAGCAAGATCCAAAAATATGCTGCATACAAGAAACATACTTGATTCAACAAGAAACTCATAGGCTGAAAATTAAAGGGTAGTAAACAATATTCCATGCAACAAGAACTGGAGAAACAACAGGAGTAGCTATCCTTTGCAGGTCAAATGGATTTCAAATCAACACTGATTAAGAGGGACAAAGAAGGACACTATATCCTTGTAAAGGGAAAAAATCCAAGAGGAAGAGATGGCAATCATAAATAGATATGCACCAAATACTATTGTGTGAAATGATATAAAACAAATACTAATAGACATGAAAAATCAAATAAGCACTAATACGATAGCAATGGGGAATCTCCATACCCCACTGTCACAAATAGATAGATCAACTAGACAGAAAATAAATAACAAAATACTAGAACTCCATCAAACTCTTGAACAAATAAATTTAACAGATGTTTACAGAGTGCTCCACCCCACAGAATCAGAATCACATTCTTTTAAGCTGCACTTGGGTCATTCTCCAAAATAGACAACATACTTGCTCATAGAACACGTTTAAGTAAGTGCAAAGGAATTGAAGTCATCCCCAGTACATTATGAGAGCATAGTGAGATGCAAAGGAATCCACAAGATTTCATAAACACATGGAAATTGAACAACACACTTTGAATAACCAATGGTTCACAGAGCAAATTAAAAAAGAAATCAGACAGTTTCTACAATTAAATGACAATGTGAATTCACCATATTGGAATCTATGGGACCCCATGAAAGCAGTCTTAAGAGGGTAATTCATAGCAGCGAATTCTCACATTAGGAAAACAGAGTGAGTACAAATAAATAACCTGATGCTGAACCTCAAACTTCTAGAAAAAGAAGAGCAAACCCAAAGCTCTTACAAGAGAGGAAATTATAAGGATCAGAGAAGAAATCAATGCAATGGAGACTAAGAGAACGATACAAAAAATTAATGAAGAAAAGAGTTGGTTCTTTGAAAGAATAAACAAAATTGACAAACCCTTAGCCAACCTTTTCAAAAAAAGGAAAGAAAAGACTCAAAGCCATACAATGAGGAATGAAAAGGATCAAATTACAATGGACCCAGCAGAAATCCAGAAGATCATCAGTACCTACTTTGAGAATCTATGTGCCAATAAGATGGAAAACACAGAAGAAATGGACAGATTCCTAGATACTTATGAATTATCAAAATTGAACAAAGAAGACCTAAAAATTCTACAGAACCCAGTATCAATCAGTGAAATTGAAAAAGTCATTAAAAACTTAACAACTAAGGAAAACTGGGCCCTGATAGCTTCACTGCTGAATTCTACAAGACATTTAGAGAGGAAATATTGCCACTACTGTTTAAACTTTTCAATGACATTGAAAGGGGAGCAATACTTCTGAATTCATTCCTGGAAGCAAACATCACCTTGATCCCCAAAACAGAAAAAGACCCAACCAAAAAAGAGAACTATAGGCCAATCTCACTAATGAACATAGATGCAAAAATCCTTAATAAGATATTGGCAAATAGAATGAAGAAGATCATCAAGAAGATCATACACCCTGACCAAGTGAGATTCATCCCAGGGATGCAGGGTGGTTCAACATAGCAAATCAATAAATGTAATACACTATATCAATAGAGCCAATGACAAAAACCATATGATCATCTCAGTATATGCAGAAAAAGTGTTTGCCAAAATCCAATATGTATTCAGATAAAAACCCTAAAAAAAATTTGCAATATTGGGTCTCTATCTCAACCTAATAAAAGCCATCTCTGTAAAACCAACAGCCAATACCATACTAAATGGTCAAAAGCTGAAATCCTTCACATTGAAATCAGGAACAAAACAAGAATATCCACTGTCACCACTCCTGTTTAATATAGTTTTAGAAATATTAGCCACATCAATTAGACAAAAGAAAGAAATAAAAAGAATAAAGATAGGAAACAAAGAAGTCAAGTTGTCATTATTTGCAGATGACATGATACTCCATATAGAAGACCCAAAGAACACCACCAAAAGTCTTCTAGATTTAATAACCAAATTCAGTAGAGTGGCTGGATATAAGGTTAACACCCCAAAATCAATAGCTTTACTGTACACAAACAACAGACTCACTGAAAAAGGAACAGGAAAATAAAACTGCCTTCATTAAAGCATTTGAAGATATGAAATACCTAGGAGTCATCCTAATGAAGAAATCAATGACCTCTTCTCTAAAAACTGAAAAAAGAGATCAAAGAAAATATCAGAAAATAGAAAGACATCCCTTGCTCCTGGGCAGGAAGAAACAAAATAGTGAAAATAGCCATATTTCCAAAACTGCTATATAGATTCAATGCAATCCCAATTGAAATTCCAGCAGCATAATTCACATAACTTGAGAAAACAATCCAAAAGTTCATTTGCAACAAGAAGAGAGAATAGCAAAAGCAATTGTGGGCAACAAAGGTAGGAGGTATCACAATCCTCAATTTAAAACTATACTACAATTGTGATAAAAAAAACAGCATGGTACTGACAAAGAAACAGACCCAAGAATCTGTGAAACAGATTGGAGGATGCCGAAGCACCTCCAGATACACTCAGCCACCTCATCTTTGACAAAGGAACCAAGCACCCTCACTGGAGGAAAGATAGCCTTTTTAATAAATGGTGCTGTATAAATTGGGTTTCAACTTGCAGAAGATTAAAACTATACCCATATCTTTCAACATGCTCTAAACTAAAATTGAAATGGATCGAAGATTTAAATATTAAAACAGAAACACTAGACTCGCTGGAAGTGAGGTTAGGTAGAAGTCTTGAAGACACTGGCATAGGAAAAGATTTCATGAACAAAACCTCAGTTGCACGTGAACTAGCACAAATATCAACAAGTGGGATCTCTCCTTGTTAAAAAGCTTCTGCACAGCAAGAGAAACTACCAACAGTTTGAAGAGACAACCCACAATGTGGAAAACTTTTTACCAGCTGTACCTCAGAAAAAGGTCTAATATCTAGAATATATAAAGAACTTAAAAAAATTAGATCTCCCAAATTTAAAGACCTAATCCACAAATGGGCAGCTGAAATGAATGGACATTTCTCAGACAAAGTAATAGGAACAGCAAATAAACATATGAACAAATGTTCAACAACACTGGTCATTTGAGAGGTGGAAATAAAAAACAATGTTGAGATTCCACCTCACCCCAGAAAGAATGGCTGCTATGAAGAAATCAACTGATAACAAATGCTGGTGGGGCTGTGGGGGGAAAAGGAACTATTCTCCACTGTTGGTGGGAGTGTGGACTGTGAAACCATTGTGGAAATCAGTATGGAGATACCTCAAAAAACTAGGATTAGAGGTCTCATTTGACCCAGCTATTCCTCTGCTGGGTATCTTCCCCCCAAAATTAAAAGACTCCTACCACAGCAAAGTATGTACACCCATGTTCACAGAGGCACAGTTTGTAATAGCTAAAACATGGAAACAACCCAGTTGCCCATCAACTGGTGACTGGATAAAGAATTTATTTTTTTTACAAAATGGAGTACTACTCAGCTGTAAAGGACGAGAAACATTTATAGGTACATTTATGCTCATTGAGACTATGCTCTTAATTGAAGTAAATAGGACACACATGCAAATACGGAATAGTTTCTCTAGTGTGAGAAACTGAAAGTGTAAATGAGGACTAAAAGGTATAATAGATAATGTGAAATAGGAAGAAAAGGGGCAATGGGGAAGGGGAAGTGGGAGGAGTAGGGGAAACGAAAGAAGGGGATGGGGTTAACATGAGAAAATGAAAAAATGGAAACAAAGGCTTTGTACATAGAGAGGTGTGTAGGGGTTGAAGGGAGGGCAGGGAATGGGGAAAAATAAGAACCAAGAGAGATTATATAAAGGTACAAATCTCCAATGATGAATGTCATTATATTGCACACCTAAAATGTATTAATAAAATTAATTTTTAAAAAGAATATTTGAATTATTTGCATTTACATATAGAATTTAACAGTACTTTGTCAATCTCCATTTAAAAACATTGATTCCTTTTTTTTTTTTTACGTACTGGGGATCAAAGTCAGGTCATAGCACTTGCAAGGCAGGCATGGTGCAACTGAACTAAATCCCTGCCCCTCTGATTAAATTTCTTTGCGTCTTTTCTAATTAAATAAAATCATGCCCTTTATTCTCTGTTAGTCTTTGTCAATTTTACCTATATTTTTTGAAATATAATTTTGGCTTCATTACTAATTTCAGTTATTTTTTGTATCAATTTATAATTTTTATTATTATTTTACTCTAATTCATTTATCTTATTTTTTCAAAGTTCATGATATAAAAATTATATCACTAATTTCATTATTAAACTTTTATATGTGTATTCAAAGCTACTCATTTTCCTTTACACACTGCTTTATCTGTATGCTTCAAATTTGTTAAATAGTAATCTTGTTGCTATATAATTATTAGAATATTCTGGCTTCATAATATTTCTTCTCTGATCTATGGGTTTTTCTAAACCATACTTTCAAATTACTAAATGGGTTTTTTAATTTTCTTAATCTTGAATAAAAGAATATACAGGTACAGAAATTCTTTTTAAATAGCATATTTTATCCAAAGGGGA
Source organism: Heterocephalus glaber (assembly GCF_053883595.1). Taxonomy (NCBI): domain Eukaryota; kingdom Metazoa; phylum Chordata; class Mammalia; order Rodentia; family Bathyergidae; genus Heterocephalus; species Heterocephalus glaber. The sequence goes on along the minus strand of NW_028258310.1, from coordinate 8,109,339 downwards.
AGGGGAAGTTGGGGGATATGAGAAGGGAAAGGAAAAATATGAGAAGAGGAACAAACAGAAACAAAGTCTTTGTAAGTAGGGAGGGGCAGGTAGGTTGAAAGCAGGGCAGAAAAATGGGAAAAAATAAGAACCAAGATACATTATCTTAAAGGTACAAATTCCCAATGATGAACGTCATCATATTGTATACTTAAAATATACCGATAAACTTAATGAATTAAAAAAGCAAAGATTCTGATATAGTCATAGTTTAATTCAGTAAAACGAAATAAAATAAATAGTGCATTTTAGAGCTGTATTCTTCATTTATTGGTTGCTGGTTCCATATCTGTCCAAGAAAACAATCTTTGACGTTGTTCAAACCTTTTTCTTCACTTGACCCATCAGTTAGAGAGCTGTTTTGACATGCCCCCCACCCCACTATGGTAGTACTTACATATATTTCCCCCTATAGTTTGGCTAATCTTTACCTTTATGGCTTGGAGCTATGTCCTTAGGTTCTGGCTGATTGTTACAGATTTTTTTTTCTCCAGGACCTGAAGAAAACCATTTGCTTCCAGCCACCTGTTACTATACCTAGCCTAGGAAAGGGGCTCTGAAACCTTGCTCCCCAGAATATATTAAACCCTCAGCTTCTCCATCCAATATTAAGATTCAACCACCATGCCTGAGAAATCCTTGTTGTCATTTATTTCATTAGATTCCTTCTATTTTTTAGTATGTAGGAATTCTTCCTTTGGGCCTTCTAGCTGTATATACAAAATTATTATGCTCTTTTTACTCTTTTTTGAGAGTTTAAAATGGAGGTGGGCAATATCACTGTCTTCTCAAACTTCTGTTTGATCCAAAAATCCTAACATAAATTTAAATGTGATAAATGCCAGTTTATCACTTAAATAATATTTAACTAATAAATAAGATTTTATTCATTTGTGCTGAGAGCTCAGAAGGTCATACATATTTTAGAATGAATTTATCTATTTGTTCAAGAAGTATGTTTTTGAGCCCATACCATACATCAAATATCCAAGCACTATTATTTTTGTTGCTGGAAATACAATACTAAACTAAGGGGACCACTATATTTCATTATATACCAATGGAGAGACAGAGAGGGATGCTGAAAGATTTCATAGGAAAATTAAAGTGAGATATGTGGTTGGTGATTGTGTTTACAATGTAAGGACTTGTTATAAAAAAGCCTCTCGGAAGAGTCACACTCGGGTAGTAAATTAAAGAATAGAGTCAGCAGCGTGGACACCAGGAAGAACTTTCCATCCAGAAGAAAAACAAAAGCAACGCCCTTGAAGCAGGTGTTTGCTTCCTGTGTTTGAGTTACAGCAGACAGGCAATGAATTGTAGCACAGTTAGTAGGGAAGGGACACTACAAGGGAAGGAGCAGAATGGCTAAACCCTTGAGGGCCTGCATAAGATGAGGATTTTACCAAATTACACAGGAAGCCCTTGGAAGGTCTAAGAAGTCAAGAAATTTTCTGTTTTAAAAAACTTTCTCTGAGTTGCAAAGGAACTATAGAAGACAAGATCAAAAAGGAAAGCTCATTTATGAGGCTACTCTAATAATCTGGATGATAGGTAATAAGTGGCTTAGTCTAGAATGGCAGAAGGAGAATTACTGAGAAGTAGCAGATTCTGGACATATATGAAGGTATAGTTAACAGCTCGTGAATTAAAGTTGGACTGTAAGAAACAGAGAGTGCACCGAAATAATTCCACGATTGTTTATTGATCTACTAGAAAGATGGAGCTTTCATTTACTATGATAAGAAGACCTCAGAGGTAACAATTTTAAGGGTAGGGAGATCATTTCCACGTGTACATGTTAGAATAAAATCCCACTCCGTGGCAACTTGTGTATTTTTGAAAATATAAATACCACTTTATAAACCTTTACCTAATAAGTTATTAGTAGTCCTAGGCAATGTCAAAAATATTCTAAATAATTTCAATATGCTTACTCCATCTATTATCTAATACATTTTCATTGACATTCCACACATCAGAATATTTTATTTTACTAAGATAGCTACTATACATATTGTCATTCACTTATTTAATTTACATTTATTGAATTGATCAATATGTACAGAATATTATGAAATGCATGAGGAATCCAATAATGATCAAAACACATGGTTTATCTTCTTTCAAAGCTCACATCCCAGTAATGTATGGATCTAACAGATAACCCAGAGCCAGCCCCAAAGTCAATTCAATAGAGCTGGTACCCAGAAGTACTCTTTCCCATTTCTGCCACAGCATTATAATTAATATCATGGGCTTGGGATTTAGACAGACTTGGCTTAGAACACCCACTCTGGCACTAATTAGCTATGTGGGCTTTGGCAATCATCATCACTAAAATAAAGCTTACATTATCACGTTTTTTTCTGTAGGTGGGAACAAAAGTCTTTGTTCCCAATGTGCTAAACCAATGCCAAGTATTGATCTTCATAGCAAAGTCTCCAGATTCACCAAGGTCAGAAAATGGTCACAGAATTATGTTATTAATAAATAGTTTAAATTATAATGTCCCTGAGAGTTTATATATTTCATATATATTTTTCATATGTCATAAATTTTTAATAAAATTAAATTTGGGACTGAATTTTAGCAGAGCCATACCCAATAATAAAGGAGTCATTTTATTGTTGGTTGGAATCCACAAAGGACTGAATTGTTTGTAGACCTAAGAAAACTCATGGTGCATGTGTGCATGTGTGTGTGTTCTTTCTCCTTCTCAGTATCTCTATATGTGTACATATATAAACACATATATAATCCAATAGTTATGTATTTATATAACAATATAATCTAAAACATTATTGACTATTTGTACAAAAGAATATATTTTATTATTTGCAATGAACTGTATCACAGAATAATTTCTAAATATACTTCATATATAAGATATGGACAGAGACATATAAACATAAATCAATTCAGGCTCAAATTTAAAAGATTTTTTTTCTTTTGTAACTCAAACACAATGTCTTAGTGCAACAGGATGATAAAGGTCTGACTCATTTGTTATGTGGCAGGGCTATTCAAAACATGGTCTGTGAACTAGGCATCACATTGTGAACTCTTTTTATTATTGATTTGTATTCAGATAAGTAGTTGGTGGTAGAATGTAAATCAGCTACATTATTAAGCAAACATAGTTTGGTTCAGTTGATTTTTTTTTATCATTTCAAGTCTTTTCTACTATAGGCAGCAGTATATCTGCTATATTCTGCCATAGCTCTTTATTTCATCACAGACCTTGGTGGAGTAATAAAATCATTATTGAGCAGTTAATAAAAAACACAAATATAATGGGAAAAACCTTATTACATATGTCAAAGTGAATTCTAGATGGCTTAAAGTATAAAGTGTAAAATGGAGAGAGACAGAGAGAGAGAATAAAACAAATGTATTTTCCTAATATTAGAATTAGAATTAGGAAGTACTTCTAATTGAAAAACCCTAGAGAAGTAATAAAAAGTCTGAAATTTGACTATCTAAAATAAATCTACTATAAACATTAAAAATTAAGGTCATGCTATAAGATCTATGAATATTTTTAGAACATATTTGATCAAGAGAACTACCTTAATATAAAAAAACTAAAAAAATGAATCTCCATCAGTTCAGTTTACTCATCTGTACAACAACCAACAAACACATAGCACAAAATTTGGTAAGATTGGTTTATACCTCAGTTCACAAACTCAATTCTCTCCACATTTGTGGTTGCAAACAGAACTGGAAAAGAACTGAATCAAAGTTCCCCATAAAGACAACACTGAACCTGACCATTGAATTTGATTCAATTCTCATCCAACTCAGCTTTCAAGGAAAATGATGGAAAGAATCAAGTTGCTGAACCAAGGTACCACTGTATATGAATGCATGGCATTAGCACATGCCTGCTAATGAAAGAGGCCATTGCTTTAATTAAATAGTCTTTGGTAACCTTAAATAAAATATGAGATATAGAAACTTGAAAATATTGTATAATTTTACAGTAAAATGTTAGCTCAGCAAAGCAGGGTGATCCCATACCATACCAATATATTACAAAGAAATATTTGGTCTTTGCTTAGGTCCTGGAAGGTAATCTCTAAACTATTGGAATATTCTGCCAAGATATCTTTGACAAGAATATTTGTGTTTAGCTGGGGACTATGGACCATGACAGTTTAGCCCCACAACATGATTCATGGTAGGATCTGGAGCTAGTTTGATCTCTGGAGGGAATGGAGAGAGGAACTTTTGACTCATGGGTAATTTGCCATGCCTATATAACTAAACTCTAGTAAAAATACTGGGTACCAACTCTAGGGGTAGCTTCTGTGGTTGCAAATACTCTGTGAATTTTTTTACAAATTATTTTTGGGAGAATTAAGCACTGGCTATAGCCCCAATGGGGTAGAAAAACTGAAACCTGGGGCCTGATGTCTCCTGAATTCTGCCCTATGTTAGTTTTTCTATGTTGATTTTAACACGTCCTAAACTCCAACCACAATAATACCTTTTTGCTAAATTTTGTAATTTCCTGCTAGGAAATCAGTTAATCTGAGGATGGTCTTGGGGATAACCTCCAAAAATACAGTAATCAAATCACAGTGTAACAAGGTAGGGCCTGAAATCAAACTAAAATGTCTTATTTCAACAACTCTTGCTTGTAAAGATCATATAGAAATACAAAAACTAGTGGATGTATGCATATATATATATATGTGTGTGTGTATTCAATAAGCTCTGTCAAATTTATGAATAATTTCCTAATGTATTTTTATTCATAAAAATAAATTTTAGGTATCATCATAGTAAGTTCATGAGAATCTCATTTGTATTTTATGAATATATGTTAATTCATTTTACAAAAAATCCACGTTTTCTCATCAAAAATCTTAGTTACAAGAAAATTAGTAACTTCCCTGAGCAATTGGATAAAAAAGAAAATACTTTTGAATGGGTATCAAAAACCACTGGTTGAAATTATTTATTTCTTCTTTCTTACTGTGGATTCTAACTTACACTTCTCTGTATAATTGCATATATAAGATACTTCTATATAGTTGCATATAAGTTGATACTTTCCCACAGGAAAAACTGGTACTTTTTAAAAAATTTTTTTGCTGACATTGCATTAGATACTTTTCCAATAGTAAGAGAAGGAAATTTTATTCTCTTCAATTACTCAAGTCTTCACCATCAAGATTTGGTTTTTTTAGCACTTGGTATCCACCTGAAATTTGTAGTTATGTATTAAGTTGAAAATTTCTATAAATTACATCCAGTTAAAAATATAAATTTGCTCATCTCAAATCAGTTAAATAGTACTTTATATATGAGTATAAAGGTATTCTTTTTTTTTTTTGTACCAGGGATTGAACTCAGGTCCTTGTGCTTGTGGAGCAGGTAGCAGAACCACTGAGCTAAATCCCCGGCCCTAAGGTATTCTCAAATGATGAGTTTGAATGGAACCATTCTGTCATTCTGAAATTATGAATAGAAGAATTACATATGATTTATTATTAGTTTTTAGTAGACAGTTTTCCCTTATATAATTTAACAATTACAAAAATATGATGCAAAAAGAAAGTGAAAATGATGAGAAATGTATGCATGTCAATGATATTTATTTTTCTTTTCCTTTTTTTTTTTTTTTTTTTTTTTGGTACTAGGGATTGAACTTGGGACCTTGAGCTTGTGAGTCAGGTGGCAGAACCACTGAGCTAAATCCCCAGCCCAATGGTATTTCTAATTAAAAGCTCTCTGCTTGTTGTATACATGAGATTATAGATACGGTTACTGAATGTCCATGAAGACTTTCTCTACGGAGAGGGTATAAGTATGTGAATTTTTCAAATATTTCCTTTTCTATCATTTCTTCTCACATGTGCCTTATATCTTATATTAAATGATGATGACATAATATATTTTAGATCAATTTCCTCCTGTTTTCTTCTCTCCTATTTATAAGGATGACATTATTCTCACAGTGACAGGTCTCTCACTGCCTAGCATCAAGAAGACACTAACTTCTACTTTTGAGACAAATTTTTCTCACTAGTAAATAGAAATTTTAGTAACCAAATAGTTCAACATATATTACATGTCCCGGTCCTCATCCATGAAGTATTACATATACCTTACACATGTATTGATTTTAGAAACAGTTTTATGAATGTCAAATTAAACAGTTTTTTATTATTATTTTGACCATTGCAAACTGAGTTTCTGTTCTTAAGCCTATGTTCCTACTATGTAATGCTAAGCGATTTTCCTCTAAATTATATAATTTAATTTTATGTTTAAATTGTTGTAACTTCTTGATCGAGACTTTGGATGTTAATAAATTAACTTGCTTTTTGGTTGACCTCTTTAACATTTCTCCTACATTTTATAATAAAGATACAGTGCAAAAATTAATTTTAAGGAACTGTTCTAAACATATCTGTACCTACTCAGGGTACAGGTATGTAATCTTTTATTAATTCTTTTTCTTTACTCCAGGTACCATTTTTTCCTTTGAATAATGTCCATGGTTCTTCCTTGAATTACTGAACTGAAGATATCGCTAAACTAGCAAAATTATATTAGAATTAGGAATCTAGTCCTATCTTTCCTGGATTCTAATATTGTATTTCATTCTCTCCCTAAAGCAGTGGTGGTGAGCCTATGGCATGTGTGCTGCAGCAGACTATTACACTGAAGGTTCTAAAAGGCTCACCATCACTGCCCTAAAGGATGATTATTGTCAAATTTATTTATTTATTTTTTTTCTTTTTGAAGTAGCAAATTAACTCCTTATTTTCTGGTTAGTCTACTGAAGACTGAAAGCCTACATGGCAGAAAACAAAAGTGTATCTACACCCTTAAAAAAAATGACATCAAAAGCCAATAACTTGCAAATTGATAGAAGGATAGATTTTGGATGTTTACACTAAAATCTATTAAGTATGTGCAGTAATGCATACACTAATTTGCCCATTTTACCCATTTCATAATTTATACATATTTCAAAATATATACATGATATATATGTTTTTTGTCAAAATATTTACAAATGAATTATTGATGGCATTCTACTTCTTAGAATTATGGATACACTGGAATCTACAATTTCTGATAATTCATGCAATTGTATATAATTATGATTTAATTAGTCTTATTTACATCAATAAATTATGTTTTGAATGAATTGTTCCTTTAGGCTTTCTTCTACTAATCAAATTCCACTGCCAATTCAACTATACTCAACTGGTCACAGAGTCCAGGAATATAACGAAAATTTGGATAGGCTGTGTGATATTAGAATGTTGTGCCCTGTGATGAGCTGTTAAAGAAGGACCCAATGTAAAGGATGTAGAATCTGCTAAGCTCTAAGGAATGAGTAATAAATGGGATTGTGGGTTGAGTATTGCCAGATCAGAAACTTTGAATTTTGGGGCCAAATGTATACTTTTTAATATTGACAACTAATTTAAGTGTTTTTGTTTTTTGTTTCAATTTGTTTTTTGTTTGTTTTTTGAGACAGGGTCTTGCTATGTAGCTTAAGCTGTTCACTTGAACTCATAGCAGTCCTCCTGCCTCAGCCTCCAAAGTGCTGAGATTACAGGAGTGCGACACCATACCTGAAGTTTTTAAACTCTGAAGGCCAAATTTTTAAACATGTCTATAGGCCTCCATAAAGGCCTCCTAAATTCAGTAATTAAAACATTTCCATTTTTACTGCTGATATGGACAGCAACTGGGAAAGACTATACTCAAAATAAAGTCTTATGTTCTAACCCATTCCATTTCTATTATAATAAACTTCCTGAAAACACATGCATAGTTTTGGGTTTTGTTTTTGGTTTTATGATGCTGGAAATCAAAATGAGGGCCTTGTACATATTAGGTAGGCTCTTTACCACTGAGTTACATTTCCAGCCCATACTTACTTAAATTTTATACAATTTTAGTCTCAAAACAATGCCATAATAAAGGTACAAGGTGTGATCACAAAATATGGTGAATGATGAAATTTCAAAAATTTATTATAGGTATAATAAAATTAATATAATATTATAATTGTAATAAAATTATTATAATTAAGACACTTTGCCATTACTCTCCGTGTTTTTGAACACGCTTAACCCATCCTTCTTGTTGTTTTCTTCTCTCTCTCTCTCTCTCTTTCTTGCTGCTTTCTAAAGCAGTTCTGGAAGTCCTCTTTCCTAAGCATCTTTAACTGTACTATTCTGGCTGCCTTGACATCCTAAGTTGATTCAAAGCTTTTAGCTTTCAAGGTCATTTTTACTTTGATAAAGAGCCAGAATTCACACTGTGTCAGATATAATGAACAAAGTGGATGAGGGCATACCATAATGTTTTTACGAAGCTGTCTTTCCCTTGGATGGCTCTCCAAAGCAGCATTCACCATTTTTCTTTCAAACTTCATAAAGACACTTGTGAAAGAGGACTTCTAGAACTGCTTCAGAAAGTAGCAAGGATGGATAGGATTAGTGTGTTGTTAGAGAAGAGTATTTTGAGGAGGATTAATAATAATGTCTTTTACTGTTACAAATTTTAAAAATTTAAACACATACTGTAACTTTTAATCAGCCCTATATTATACTCAATTTACTGATGAAAAATTGAAAGCCAAGATAGCATGTAACTTAATTTTTAAAATCACAGCAGAGTGACCTGATTTCAATGTCTTGAGCTCACATCTTTGCTCTAGCACATACTTTTCTTTTTCTTTTTAAATAACTTTGGGAAGGTAACTAAACTTCTTTATATTTCTGTTTTCTCTCTTGTAAAATAGGTCACTAATATCACACACAAGATTATTGTGAGGACTTAAGAATGTGTTATATAAGTATTGCTATTGCTAATTATTATTGCTACTTGTAATATTATTGGTAAAATGACAATTGTGACACTACATATTTGTTTTTAGTAGTAGTTTTGTTTTTAGAAGCGGTCTATATAAAGGGCTTAGAATTGTGCCAATTATATATGTAATGATCCTTACATGATAATTATGTGTCTTATTTATTTATTTATTTATTTATTTATTTATTTTTTATTTTGGTACTGGGGATTAAACTCAGGACCTTGAGCTTGCGAGGCAAGCTCCAGAACCACTGAACTAAATCCTCAGCCCTCATTTACCTTTTTAAGTACAATACACCTAAACCGTGCAACTTACTCCCTTTAGTACATATGTGCTTATTAATACCAAACATAAGTACTATTTTGGGCTATGAACAGGTTTACTTATGCCAACTGTTTTCTTTAGACATTCAAAAATATATAGATTTATAGTTTCATGATTATTTCAATATTTGTAGCATTTGAAAATGTGCGGTATAATCAATTCATGTACTGTGCAGTATTTTCTTGATGAAGATTATATTCATAAGATTTTATTCAATGTGACAGGAATAGTTAAAACTTACAAAAGCTATTTTAAATTTAATCTTCTTCATTTTCTTTTGTTTATTTAAGCTTTGAAAACTTGAATTCCAAAGAAATATTTTAAAAATGTGTGTAATTCAATAACTCACATTAAAAATCTATACACTAAAATACATAACATAATGATTTTTACTTACTTGTGACCCATTTCATGAGCAATTGTAAATGCAAGATTGAGGCCATTGTCTTCAGCAATAATACATTTTCTCTTTTCACTACACATTCCATTCAAGTAAGCTATACCTGAAAGATACCAACATTCATTATCGTGTGTCTGATTTAAATTGAAAATAATTATCCTAGGTATTAGTGGTAGGAATGACACTGACAGTTGTTTCCACTCAAATATATCAATATTAAACTGTAAAATCTAGCCTTTATAAAATGACTTTTAGAGGAAAATGGATATATGTATAAATAAATTAATAAGCCATTAAGATTCTTTCATTTCATGTTTTAGATGAAATTCCTTTAGTTATTATCTAACTCTCAGAATGTATACTAAAATAATATAACTTACAAATATCACATTTTAATTGTTATATGAGATAAATGGATAGTCACAGCTTAGAAAATGTAAATAAAGAAGCAGTGATTGTGTTAATGTCTTTTGGCTCTGGTGAAGAACTTAATTTCAGTGACACACAAAACCTAAAATAATCTACTTATAACACAGTCTTGAATTTACATTAATATTTGGCATTAATGAAATTGTGAATTTTATTTCTATGAAATGTTATTTACTAATAAGAACTACCTATGATATTCAAATAACTGAAAGGCTTTATTTAGAAAAAAATCTCAATAAGATAGTCTGTTGGGAGAGAATATGATAGTGAAATATTTTTTAAGATAAAACTTTCAACAAGATATTTTGTTTTTATCAGAGGCAAAGGGCAAAAAAAGCATCTCCCATTAGTAGAGCATTACAATTTCATTAGAAAACAAAAATAAATAACCTAAGATTAGATATCTCCTCAAAATACTAAAGTTTACTATAATTAGCAAGCTGATGGCCATTGTTTAGTGGACAATTTTTTGTGAGATTTCCATATATTTGGCACATTTTTAAAAATCATCACAATGTCCTGTTCAGATTAAAAGTAAAGTGTTATTTGTCCAAGGGTCACTACCTACCAAAACTAATCTCTTTAATACATTTTACATTTCTCCTGTGTTCCTCCAAATATCATATTTCCCCATTTAAAAATAGTACTGCTACTTTTCTCTTTTCCTTCCTTCCTTCCTTCCTTCCTTCCTTCCTTCCTTCCTTCCTTCCTTCCTTCCTTCCTTCCTTCCTTTCCAATACTGGAGGTCAATTTAGGCTCCTCCATTGAGTTACATCTCCAACCCTTTTTATTTTTTCCTCAAACTGGGCTTGAACTTGTGATCCTTCTGCTTCAGCTTTCCAGAGTGCTGGGATTACAAGCATGTATTACCACACCTGGCACTCAATTATTTTTTTTGTATTAAATTCTTTTATTGGTACATTGTAGGTATACAACACAATTACATTTCTCATTGGGAATTGTACCTTTATATAATGCATCTTGGTTCTTATTTTTTCCCCATTCCTAGCCCTCCCTTCATGCCCTCCACCCTTCCCTATTTACAAAGACTTTATTTCCGTTTTTTCCATTTCTCATCATTTTTTCCTTTCCCTTCTTTCCTTTCCCCTGCCCCTCCCACTACCCCTACCCCTTTGGACCTTTTCTTCCTGTTTTACATTATCGATTATTCATTCTAATCATTGGTACATTTTAGGTATACAATATAATGATATTCATCATTGGAAATTTGTACCTTTACATAATCTCTCTTGGTTCTTATTTTTCACCCTTGCCCATCCCTCCCTTCAAACCCTCCAGTCCTCCCTATTTACAAAGATTTTGTTCCTATTTTTCCATTTTCTCATATTAACCCCATTCCCTTCTATCCTTTCCCCTAGCCCTCCCACTTGCTTCCCCTTTGGCACTCAATTATTACCTTTTCTATCTATTTGTAGTCTTATGGCACTGGCTAGGATTTCCAATATATTATTGATATATGGCTGGTATTAAGGTCATTAATAGGAATGACAACAGCTTCACGGTTGCTTATATTTGCCGTAGTATTTTCATTGCTATAGCTTATTAACTTAAGGAAATAACTTGGTATTCTTGCATGTCTAAGGAAAAAAGAATTTGACATCATCTGATGCCTAGGTCAAAGGTGGATGGGAGCTAGTGTTTTTTAGAAAATCATAAAATGGCTGAAATAACCACTGAGGCAATCAGCAAGTGATCTAAGTACTAGGAAACTACTTAATGTAAATGAGTCAGAAAAAATTGTTGGTTCAGATGAGGATAGAGAGCATGTGTTTGAAGAACCACTAAAATACTCAGTTGAGTGATATCCAACTTTGGGGGTGAAATAGAGTCTAGAGTAATAGGATTCTTTTAGAGTTGAGGTTTTGTAAATCAGGTGTGAAGAAAAAAGCACAGGGTTTGATCTGGCAGTGAAGTAGAGAGGAAAATTAGAGAAAGAACATACAGGATTTCATGGGGAATAAATAAAGAAGTAAGGCAGAAGGGACCACATAATTTGGACAACAGAATACAGTTGTAGGAAAAATAGAGTCCTTGATGAAAAGAAATAGAAAGTTTTTTTAAGTACTAGTAATTATGATCAAAGAGTGGGATTTAGAGACAAGATTTTAAGAATTTCTATGACAATATTAGGAATTGTCATTAGAGAAAAGAAGATTAGACGTAGAGCTCATCTAGACTTGCGGTCAAATTGTTAGCTTGTTTTGGGTAGACTGATTATATGAACAAGAAACTCTGCTTGATCAGAATGAAACGGGAAAGTGAGAAAGGTGGTCAAAACCCATAGAAAACGTGGCAAGAATTGAGACCAATCAATCACAGCTGTAAGATAGGTGAGCTTGAGAGTATCAACTTCAAAAGAAAAGTTAATATACAAGGGTGGGAGAGGTTTTGGCTTAGAAGCATGAAGCCAGACAAATATTTTATCTTTATTGTACCAGCCCTGTGGTATAGGGGAAGGGAAAGAATGAACAATGAACTCTCTGGGAGCCCTAGATTATAGAAGCCTATAACCACCAAGTTATCAAAAAAATCAATAATTATGGTGTGGTTATATAAAAATATAATGAATATTATGATTTATAATAAAGACTATACTATAAAATATACATATATACACATAATATATTTAAAAGTGATGATTACATATTTACAGGTATGATTACAACTGCATGTTTAAAAACCACATCACCACAGGCTCATATGAAAAAAATTACTGAATATATGATAATTTTATTGCGTGATAAGATTTTGGGTAAATTTTCTTCATCTTTTGTCATTAATGCAAGTATATTTAATAGTTTCACAATGAGAAAACTAAAAACTTATAAAAATGGTAATCATGTCAATGAGATTTGATTAGTAACTAATACAACATCATATGGACCAGAGTGTGGTTTTTTAAAAAATGATTCTCAACTCCTATTTTTTTTTTACTTAAGTGTAAAGTCAGAATCTTCAACTAAGTCTCTGATAAATTTGAATTTCATTGTTCTTACATTTGGCAGATTGAGGAGTTTTTCTTTGCTTTGAAAGTTAGAGAGACTAATTGTAACCATGACTAATTTAAATGACGTGCATTATTCTGCTTAAAAGCCTAGCCTTATGGATCCTTTCAAGAACCCACATGTTTCTCATTTTAATAAGGGCTAGAGGTTAAAAGGGAAAAGGATTTAACACAGCTGTTGTTAAAGATAGATGTAATACAGACCATTTCAAAGCACTCTTAATATAAAGAATGAAATATAAAGCAAACAAAAACAATTTTATAATTTCTCATCTAAATTGATACAAGTCATGCACTAGGAGTCAATAGAATCTTTCATCTGAAGAGGAAAGATACTATCCTAGGACATGACACAGTGTGCCTCATCAAGACTGTCAGAAGCTCCTAAAACCCTTCATTTCTCAATCATGAATTAATGCAGAAACAGACAATGTCTAAACAGTCTGCTACACCCTAAGAAAGTCAGTCTTTCAGTTCTGGAACTGTTGCTTTTAACAACAGCTAGACTACCTGAGTTCAAAACCACAGTTCTCTGGGTCCAAATCCTGCTACAACCATAGATAAGTTACTCTCTGTGACTGAGTAACACTTTATGAGTTGAGTTATTTATCTCTAAGACCTATGGGAAAAAATTGTAATATGTAACTACCAGTGCAAGTACAAAGATGCCAAGCATACCTTTAGGAGTTTAGTTGACACAAATGCACATTTTAAAATGCGATCAAGACAAAGATTTACATAGAACATAATGGGAGAATAAAAAAAAGAGATAATAGAAAAGTCAAAGCAGGAAAGACTTTTAGAAAGGGAAACACATTGGTATCACTGACCCCACAGGGGTGAGACAAGGAAAGACTGAAAAGGAGGTGCAGGGAGCTTCTGAACAGAGGACAGAGCAGGGGAAGAGAAAGGAGATGCTCATGAGTGCGGCTGTCTCTTACAGAGGTGGAGGCTTAAACTCCTTAAATGTGCAAGCCACATAGTCCATCTTTCCAACAACACTGTATATAGCATATCTTCAACAAGGGGTGTGTTAAAAAAAATTGTGTAGCTTGGGCCTGGGATTTAGCTCAGTGGCACCACACCTGCCCGGTAAGCACAAGGTTCTGAGTTCAATTGCCAGTACCAGAAAAAAAAATTTTGTAAGTGAAAGTCCAAAACTACTAAATGTGATTTAATAAAAACTTTAAGTAAAAATGTAATTTTGAAGGATAAAAATGTATTTCATTCATTAATTAGATATAATGATGGTCCTTAACAATATAGTTTCCATAAATACAGAAAAAAGCTTGTAACAATAACAATAATGACAGTATAACAAAAAATATATAGGAAGTCTTCACAAACAAATACAGTAGAAATATGTATAGAAATTTAAATATTTGTATTCAGCACGATGGTAGACTGAATCCTCCTTTTTTTAGAAATTTAGTGCAAGCTCAGTCTGGGCAAATTAATGATTTAGTGAGACCCTATCTCAAAATAAAAAGTAAAATTAAAAGAGGGCTGGGGATAAAGCTGAGAGTGAAGGTGCTGCGTGCAATTCCCTGTACAGCAAAGCTGGAAGGAAAAAAGAATTTTCAACCACGAAAATGAAGTTTTAAAAATCTGGAAAAATAAGTTGCTACGGCCTGGGTGTCAAAAAGCCGCAGGTTTTACTAAGGCTGTGCTTCAAAGGGTCTGCGGGTTCAGGTGCTCCTGAGCAGGGCTCAAGAACCATACATAATAAGAGAGCCCCAAACTGTTGCTATCTACCACCTTCTAACAGCCATGATAAAAACTTTAAAGCCTACTAAATGAAAGCAGAAAATAAAGTAAATCATATCAGTAATCAAATTAAGGTAAATGGATTAGACCTGCTAAGAGAACTAATTCTTGTGTTGCATTTTACACAATTACTGTATATCTGCCTAGAAAAAAAACACATGTAAAATAATGATAAAAATATTAATAATGCAAGAGAAAAGAATCACCTAATAAAATAATATCACAAATAGCTGGTATAACACTATTAATATTTTATAAAGTGTGCCACAAGAAAAAAAATCCTTAAAATGAATCAGTGGTGTGTAATTACCAGATTCACTTGACAATATTTTATATATATATATAAAAAATTTGGTCTCAAATTATGGACAAAATTAGACTAAAGTATTATAAGTGATTGTCCTTTCAATAATTGATAGGTTTGGGCCGGGGATTTAGCTCAGTGGTTTTGCCGCCTGCTGCACAAGCACAGGGGCCCGAGTTTGATCCCCAGGAACATAAATAAATAAATAAATAATTGATAGGTTGGATTGAATTAAAGATATAAATGTACAGAGAGTTCAAATTCTTCACATAAAACTCTGATCTAACTCATAGACATGTGCATGCAGTTTATATCAAGCAACTTGAAGATACAGTACAAAGCATGATCAAACATGAGTCCAGTTTTTCTAAAGCAGACAATGCAATGAGACATTTAGCACATATTCAAAAAATAATGTTATGACCATATTGCAATAAAATTAGAAATCAAAAAAAGATAGCTATTCTTTCAATTCCTACTAATAAGTGGATATTTTTAAATATACATAAAGAATTTATTGATCAAAGAAAACTACAATGGAAGTTAACACATATTTAGAAGTAAATGTATCCACTTATTACTTAATGCTAACGGCATGCAATGTAGAGTACTTCACAGCAGTCCAACATTTCTGTAGAGAGCCATAATGGCTAGACAAAACTGGAAAATATTTTTCAAACCATCAGAGAGCTATTGAAACAAAAGGGACTAGAAGATTTTAAATCCTAAAATTAGAAGAAACTTTCAAAGGTGAGAAAAGAGACCTTTTTTTTGCTGATGGTATTTGTTGATTTTTGAGAAAACAATTGGCTAAGAATCTGAACATGACCCAGAGGAGGAAAATTTCAAGAGAAAAGATAAGAATAATTTGTGGAAGGAGTCATCCATAGCAAGGTTTTGCTGTCCATACAAAACTGGAGAGTTGAGGAGTCACAGGCTGGAAAAACAAATTTGGAGCCTTGAGAAGCCATGCAATGCTCTTTTTCAAGACAATTGTCATATTCTAAAACTGCACAGAGTAGTGTTTTAAATATTTAAAAACAGAGTCTCTGATGGCTGAGCAGAATTTGATGTGGACTGCGACATGGCACAGTCCCAAACTGGATTAATATAGTCAGTTCCCAAACTATCTATCTAGAAGAGAAAAATCATTAAATTATCATTAAATAATTGCTGCTATATGGTGATATGATTTGGCACCACTATTGCTGCACAGACAAAAATAAGTAATCATTGATTCAAAATATATCAGGCATGCCAGGCCAACATTTATGTAAATGCACAACAAACTGTCATAAGAGTCCAAATCCTGCATTTAGCAGACATGATTTTAAGTGAGATTAATCTAATAAATAGAATAGAGCAAAATATCAAAGAAATTGCAAAGAAGATGAAATTATATAGAAGCTCTGTAAAGAATTAATCAGATGTTTTTTGGTACTTTTTTTTTTTTAGTACCGGGGATTAAACCTTGCGTTTGCGAGGCAGACATGGTGACACTGAGCGAAATCCCCAGCTAATCAGATGTTTTTAACTGAAAAATACAATACTTAAAATTATGAATTTGGAGGAGGATTTTAACTATATATTGAGCGAAAGAGGGAAGAGGAACAGTTTACTAAGTAGGTTAACTAATTTAAATTCACAAATTCTAGTGAAAGGAGAAAAGATAACATGTTTATAAAAAAACCATAATATACATGTGGGATACAGTTACAGTTTTACAATCTTATAATTTGAATCCTAGAATAGGAGGAAGGAAAATGTTAAAAGTATTTGAGAGTAAATAGTTAATTGTATTTTAAAAATAAATGATATTAACACAAATTTTTTCAAAAACTCACTATGGCCAAGATCCATAACACTGATAAATCAAATGCTAGTAAGGATATGAAGCAACAAGAACTCTCATTCATTGCTGGTGGAAATGCAAAAGGTACAGCTACTTTGGAAGACAGTTTGGCAGTTTCTTAGAAAACTAAACATACCTTTACCATATGATCCAGCAGCCACACTTTTTGGTATTTATACAAAGCAGCTGGAAATTTATGTTCACATAAAAACCTGCATACGAATATTTACAGGAGCATTATATATGCCAAAATTTGGAAAGGCGAATAGATAAATAAATCAGGTACATCTATCCAATAGAATATTGTTTAGGGTTAAGATGAAATGAGGGTTCAAGCCATGAATAGACATAGATGAAATTCATATATAAAATATTAAGCAATAGAAACCAGTATATTGTATGATTTCAAATATGTGACATTCTGGAAAAGAAAAACTGTGGCAACAGTAAAAAATCAGTGATTTCCAGAGATCGGAGTTGGAGGACAGGTAGTGCTCAGGTTTTAGGGCAGTATAACTTTATATGACCTTGTAATAGTGAATATGTTATTATGTACTTTTCTAAACCCTTAGAAAGTACAATAATATGAATGAATGTAATGCAAACTGTGAACTTTAGGTGATAATGATATATCAGTGTAGATTGATCAATTATAATAAAAACACTCTGATGGAAGACATTGACATGAATGTGTGGGGCCAGGGTGTACAGGGAAATATCTGTACCTTACTCTCAATTTTTCTGTTAATTTCTTACTGCTGTAGAAAACAGTGTATTAAAAAAATCTCAGCAAGCAATAGGCAAGATCAAACAAAAGCTTCAAAAACAAAATCAGATCTCAAAATTATCGAAAATAAAGGAAAAAAGAAAAATTTAGAAGTACTAAAATAAAGAAACTTTACTTCAAAGTAGCAAAGCTTACAGAAGAATGCAATAAAAACAATAAAACCTGGAAATGATAATATTAATTATTTTGTGCTGTGGGTTGAACCCAGGGCCCTTTCTATTCTTTATTTTGAGACAGTTTCTCTAAGCTGATAAAGTGCCTAATTTGTGATCCTTCTGCCTCAGCCTCTCAGAGTGCTAGTATTACAGGTATGTGCCACCATATCTGGTTTAGAATGATACGTTTGAAGTTTGATAGCAAAAGTCCTCTCCAAAACTCACACTGAAATTCAAGTGCCACTCTGACAGAAATGGGAGTTGGGACAAAAGAGTGACTAAGTCATGGGAGATCCTCCCTTTAAAATTTTTAAAAAAATTTTATTTGCACATATTTGCAGTACATAGTGATTACATTCATTTGGAGAGTTGCTACCTGTACATAAAACATCTTCAATTTTTTAATCCCTTCCTTTCCCCTCTCTCTGCTCCCTCCATCTCTGTCACCTTTCCTTTTGCAAAAGATCTATATCCAAGATCTCAAAAAAATGTGAGTCCCCTAAATAAAGACCCAATCAAAAAATTGGCAAGTGAAATGAATGGACACTTCTCGAGAGAAGCACCAATATCCAATAAATACGTGAAAAAAAGTTCACACTCTCTGGCCATTAGAGAAATGCAAATTAACACAACACTGAGATTCCATCTTACTCCTGAAAGAATGACTGTCATCTAGAAGTCAAGTAATAACAAATGCTGGTGAGACTGTAGGAAAAAAGTAACTCTTCAACATTGTTGAGGGGAATCTAACCTAGTAAAATCACTATAGAAATCAGTATGAAGATTCCTGAAAAAAACTAGAAAATTAATGCAACCTAGTTATGTCCCATTCTAAGTATCTTCCTGAAAGAGTTAGACATCATATTACAGTGATATGTGCATACTCATGTTTATAGCCGCAAAACTCACAATAGCTAAATGTTGGAAGTGGCCTATATGTCCATCAATAGGTGAATGAATCTCCTTATGAATGGCTTAAAGCTGGTATGAGGGGGTGGGTCCTGTTAAAAGAATAAGTTCAACCCCATCTTTCCATCTCATGTATGCTCACTTGCCCTCTACCAAGTTATGACTCAGCAAGGAGCCCCTTATCAGATGCAAGGCCATGTTCTTGGACTTCCCAACATACAGAACCATGAGCCAAATAACTTTCTGTTATAGCAAAAGAAAAGACACATGGATACTATAAGCAAATACTGAAAACAAAATATTAATGTTTTTCAAAATTTAAAATAGAGAATTAAAATACATACAAAAATATATAGTGAGGAGATAAATGGAGCATAAATGTTCAAAAGTTCTAAAAACATCAGGAGATGAGGAAAAGTATATAGAATAATTTTTAGCCACAGAAACAATAGTGAACCAATATGTAACAATTATATAAATAGAAAAGGCCATGCAAATACTGGATTTGCCCATTAAAAAAGAAAGAAAGGAGAAAAAACAGACATGAAATGAAATCAAATAGAAAGTGAATATGAAGATAGCATTCCATATAAAAATTTTATTAAATAAAACTTTTTAAATGCAATGAAGATAGTATTAGATTTTTTAAAACTTCTGCTTATAAGAAAATACACTTTAAATATAATAATAGATTAGAAATAAATATAAAAGTTAAAATGGACAACTACTAATAAAAACAGAGCAGGATGACTAATATAACTACTATAGGGGATAGAGCAAAATGGTAGCTGAGTAAGATCCTCTGGTGATGATCTATCTCTCTCTCACACACACACACACACACTCCAAGTTAAACAGCTATACATGCAGCAAACTACCTTCATGATAGCTAATCAAGAGACCCTAGGGCCTCCTTTTAGTGTAACAAAGCAAAACAAATATGTATTGAAGAAGCCAGGAAGGAAAGAAATACCAGCATCAGCAGTCATTCCTCTCCCAACTCCAAACACCACAGCATGGAGAGAATGCCTACTGCTGGAGGAAGAGATCATTAAGTCCAGGTGCCAGACATAGAACCCAGGATCAGACCCACACTAGTGAGTCACAGTGCTAGGCAAAGCCCTATATCCCCTACTGTCAGGTCAATGCATGTGGGCTGAGCCTGTAGCACTGCTATAGACTTGGCCACTGACTGCCTCTAAAACCCCTCCTCCAATCTCAGGCAGGAGAGAATGGAACAGTGCTCGACCAGCTGATAAGGAGGGCATGAAGGATAGTACAAGGCTTTTTCTTAGTGCCAAGTGCAAGGCCTTCCATGATGATACCTAGCACTCAGGGGAACCCGAAGGAACCACAGGAAGCCAGAGCTTACAGTAGACAACCTTCTATGCTAGACCCAGGATCAAGTGAAGACCTGTGTCTTGGTGAGACAGACTCAAGTTTCTATCTGTATCATTTCCAGGAAGGTATAAGCCCAGGAAACACCTCCTCCCAGATTGTGCTGGCTCCTACAGCCATTCCATACAGGTATGACCAAGCTTAGAGTCAGATAGGGCACTGTCTTCATCACTTGTGGCCCAATCTTGAGCAGCATAGCTATCGCCAGACCAGTGCTCACAAGCAGGGGTCCAGAAATCCTCTGGAATCAGGCAGGGACTGTACCACAGTGGAATGAACTCATGTTTCAGCCTGCATCACCACCAGCCACAGTGTGGGTCTTGGTCCACTCTTGAGATTATGTAGGTCCTTGCAGCTTGGAGATTTAGGTGCGGCCCAATTTGGCATCAGACTAGAGGGACAAGGAACTGCCTTCACCAACACTATTCCAACCATGGGCAGCAAAGTGAGGTGCAAGACCATTTACTAAGTACAGTAAGCATTAAGAATTTGCCCTGGAACTTAGTGCTGGATTGATGAAAGCTAACACATGTTCTAATAGCATGGAAGCTAGAAAGGTGGTCAGTTTATCCAGAGAACACATGAATAATGAGACTGAAACTCAGCAGTGTCTTTAGCAGCAATATGAGATAGGAAGCTGGGAATATAAAGTGGGGAATGGATGAGTTGAAGAAGGTCATAGGGCCCTGGCCAAAGTTCAGCAGTGTGCCATTGCCCTGCGATGAAAGAATTCCCCCAAAGTAGGGACTCAGAAGGTAGGGAAAGAACCTGATTGCTGATCTATAGTCCATTTCTCAGTTATACAGAAAAGAATCAGAGAGGTTAGAAAACCTATTTAAAAACATGAACATTTAGCTTAAAAAAGGTATAAAAATTAAGTCATTTAAACAAGGAAATAAATAACATTATTGACAGGTTTAAGTTTTCATTTTTTGGAATCAAATGAGAAAGTTTAATATAAAAACTAAATGCTATATTTTCTTTGCTTATTTTAGTTTCTATTTTTTCCTCTGGTTATGTATACAGAGACAAGATTATTTACAGATAAATAGGGATACACATGCTTTTAAAAAGTGTGTATTTATATATGTGTTTCATTTTCAGTAAGTTTCTAAAGTGAATTACTCATTTTATCATCCTAAAGACTGACAGAGGTGTTTAAGTCTAATGCATTACTGGGCTAGTTAGTATACACAGAGTTCTAAATCCCTGGAAAGCTTTTATATGAAATGCTAATACAGTGCAGGAAGAAGAAGGTGAGATGTGAAAAATAATAGTCCAAGAAAGGAAGTCCAAGAAATAGTGGTGTTTAGAGTAAGCAGATGAGGCTGATTTCTAAATTCTCCTCTTTGGAAAAGTAGGGAGGATATTATGGTGGAGAACACATTATAAAATAGGTTTTACCTTTGTTGTTGTGTTTATACTTTCTTTAAACATTTTTATATACCGTATCACTGAGACTTACTCATATGTTCCACATTAAGATGAGGAGAATGGGGCTAGGGAAATATCCCAAATGTAGAGCCCTTGCTTCTTATGTAGGAGGCCCCGGGTTCAATCTCTAGCACCCCTCCACCCAAAAGATGGTAAGAATGAGGATTTCCTTTATGCAGAAGGAAGAGTAAATTAGAAAATTCATGTCTGCTGGCTAGTTCGGTACTCTTGCTATTACATTCTAGATTTATTCTATTTTGAATTTACTTCTTAGTCCTTTTTAAAAATATATAAGTGGATTATTGTATGATTTTAGAAAATAAACCTTCAAATCCTTAAAAAGTTTAAATTAAGCCATACCTTAATACAGTGGACCCTCGAGTTATGACCAGCCTCACATACAAACAACTTGGGTTATGACTAGAATTATAGTTTTAACTTATAACCAAAGTCTGGAGTTATGACCCAAATGCCAGCCACTTGTGCAGTTGTAAACAAAGATTCCCAATGCCAGAAAAGTGTATGTAAGCTTACATAAGTGTTAGTCTGAGCCCAGATGCCTGTGTTTGTGGATGTGATTTTGGTCAGTGCTTTATATAATGGTTATGATTACTGCTATCAAAATGTTCCAAAAAAGCTAGAAAAGAAGCTAAGGAAGGGAAGGTGAAGAAAGCAATCACAATAAAAAAGGAGGAAATTGTGAAGAAATATGAGTGGCATTCCCGTGACCAATCTCAATAATATGTATAGTATGTTGAAATCCATCATCTCAAAAATCTTACAGAGAAAAGATTTGTATAAGAAATCTAGTGTTGCTAAAGAAGTCACCACAATTCGTAAGTCACAATCAACAATGTTATATGAGGTAGAAAGGCATTTATCCATATTAGTATGGATAAATGTAAGGCAGATGGCAGGCTACAGCCTGAGTCTATAATTTGTGAAAAACTAAGGCTATAAATGCAGATCTGATAAAGGATAATCCATCAAAAAGTGATAGCGGTGAAACATTTTGAGAAGAAACTGCCGGGCCACAAGACTGTGAAAGATAGGCTCACCTGACTGCTATGTACCAATGTGAGTGGTGACCTCAAGATAAACCCTGTCTTGGTTTATCACTCTGAGACCCCTAGATTGTTCAGAAAACATAAAGTCATGAAGAATAGGCTAGGGATCATGTGAAGATCTAACGCAAAAGCCTGAGTAACAAGATTACTTTTTCTTGAGTGGATCAGAAAGGCTTTCTGTCTTACTGTTAAGAAATATCTAGAGGAGAAAGATTTACCACTCAAGGTTCTACTCATCATGGACAATGCTCCTGTTCACCCACAAGATTTGGAAGAAGAATTGGCTGAAAAATTCCCATGGCTCTCAGTCAAATTTCTCCCACTTAATACACTCCTCTACTGCAGCCTATGGACCAGCAGGTTATAGCTATACACCAAGGAACAGTTTCTGAAGTGCTCTCAGATAGTTTCAGATACAGAACTTAAAGAGTTCTGGAAGGAACATTACAATATCCTTTGCTGTGTGGGGTTAATTGAGAAATCTGGGGCCAATGTCTCTCTGAGGACACTGAAATCTTCCTGGGAGAAAGTGTGGCCTAAAATTCTACAGGAGAGACTTTCAAGGTTGTGAAGAGGAGCCTGAGCCTTCATTTGACCCTGTGGTTGATGAGATGGTGGCTATAGTAGAATCCGTGGGCTTGCAAGTAAACAGTGGTGATGCTGAGGAACTGGTGGAGGAACACTCAGAGGAATTGTTTACAGAGGAACTTCAACACCTTCCAGCTGAGCAACAGAGAATGGCAGCTGAAGAGCTTTCTGAAGAGGAGGAGGAGTACCAACAATCAGTGAAGCTAAGTTCTTCTTCTGAAATAAAGGAAATCTTGAATAAATGGACAGAGCTACAAACATTTGTAGAGAAGACCCACCCAGACAGAGAAAAAGCCATATGTTGCATTTTCTTGCTTAATGACAATGTCATGTCATACTACATAACAATGTTAAAGAAAAGACAGAAACAGACAACCTTAGACCAGTTTTTAGTTCTGAAAAGGTTGAGACCTACTGAGCCAGAAGCAGATCCTAGAAGGCTACAGACTCTCCCAATGAGAGAAAGGACAACATAGAGCCAAATTCCTGGTGTTCTTATGGAAGGGAACTCTCCTTCCAAACAATAACCACCTTCCATTCATCCTCCCTTTCTGCAGGCCAAAGATGCCAACTTGAATGGTAAGTACAAAATGGAATTGTTGTTTCTGGTAAACTTGGAACATTTTATAACTTTTTGGTGAAAAATAATATAAAAATTATTGGTGATTCTGATAACTTATGCACATGATACAACCCTTTTTTATTATGAAAATGTTAGTTAAGGGGTGCTTTGCGAGGTTTAGAACACACTATGGCTATTTCCATTATTTTGTATAAGAAAAATACTCTTGACTTACAACCCATTTGGAATTACAACCAGCCCTTGTGAACTAATTGAGTTCATGAATCAGGCGTCCACTGTATACAGTATTGTGGTTTCTAGACATAATTTATAAATCATTCATAAAATGTATTGTCTGAAATTCTTAATCTAGATTTCAGTGCAACTCTGAAAATACATTACTTCTGGGACAGTGTGGAATATAAAACTAACTTTTGTAAATCATTAAGGGGAACTGTACTTCACAGTTTACAAAAACAGCTGAAATTGCTATTTGCATTGCAATGTTAATTAAAAGAAAGATAAGTCAGAGTTCTTAGGTTCTATATATGACTTTACTCACAAACAGAAGAACTAAGTTGAGTTTAATGATTTCGTCTGCTTTGCAGATTGACATTCATGACATTAAAAAAAAGGTAAGATGAATCACAGTGAAAGGTTTTTGTTAAGTAAGTTTAAGGATACAGCTGGAAAATCTTAAAAGTGTTCTGAATGCATGTAAATCAGGAATTTTGGCTAACAATTTTTATAATGTTATAATGTAATCATATCCTGAAGTCATTAAACAGCGACAATTAAAACTAAAAATATGATGCTATCAAAAAGTGTACAAATTGCTTTTATAACATATAAAATATAAATATATTATATATAATATATTAAATATATAAAATATTGATAGAATACATTTAACTATCAACTCAAGCTTCAAAACAGGTTGATGAAGTATTTTTTCACTTTAATTTTTAATCATTTTGTTATTCTTCATAACTTGCTTTCTACTCAGTATGATTAGTGTTTTTTTATAAAAAAGGAAAGAATTTTATAAACTGGAGATATCTAAAGAATATAATGACAATTTTTAAAAATTACAAGTACAAATATTTGATATTTTAAATCTTTATCAATACTTAAAAATTAAGTTTAATATAATATTTATAAAAATTGGAGAACCCAATTCTACACTCATTCATCTGTTTATTTTTTTCTCTGAAATTGATACATTCTAAATTTCTGATTGAAATTTAATAATAGATATCTTTCATGACCTATTTTCTGCTTTATAATATACCAGAAAAAATACAAGAATAAAGTTTTAGGAATTGATGCTTATATCAAACTCATCAAATTATTAAATTTGTGTAGTGAGTTTGAGGTATAATATCAATTATACCTCAATAAAGCTGTTTTTTTTTTTAAAGAAACTGTATTAAAAAATAATAATGAGTGTTCTGTCAAATGGCACAAGATTGAGTACCAACCTCAACTTCAGCTTTGTGCTCACTGGGAAGTCTGTTCTCTTTTCTGATATTCAGTTTTCCCAATGCTAAAATTGGTATAATAGAAATGCTAGTTAATTTAGAAAATATATTTCAAGAATATGCTGGCCTCTCTGAAACATAGTGACCATTAAATATTAACTTGTCTTTCTTATTTGTAAAGTGAAATAAAAACATTTTACTTCAATGAATTTTTGACTGAAGTACTGTATTATTTTCATTGACAATTTTGTGCTAGTGTGATGACACAAACCTGCCACTTTTAATATTTATAAGAATAAACCTAAAACATACAAAAGACTTCAGAGAGTTTTCTAAATTAAGATGGTTTTTGTTCCTCAAACGTATTCACCTGTTTTAATATTTACATAGTGCTTAACAGCTGCATTAAAATAAAAGGTTTTCCAGCAGAAACAAAATGCTATAATTAAACTTACTAACTGTAATGGACCTTGAGAGGAGAAATTGTTTTAATAACCACAATTGATGATAATTCCTAAGAATAATGTATGTATGTCTTATCCCAGCAACATGTGTAGCCAAAATAGACATATAAAGTGCCTGATTTATTTTCTATACAGCACCTCATAAGAAACAACAGCAGCCAAGAATTAAGTAAGATAAATTAATACTTCATTCTATTGTGAACCACAGGGAAGAGGATATTTTCTTATCAGGAATTCATTTCTATTCCAAAATGTAGAGATTGAGCATCTAGGATATCCAAGTCCCTCTACTATTACTGAAGATTGGAACATGTGTTGAGCAAGATTGATGAGTACAAAAATCTTAGAGTTTAATAGGGGAGAGGGAGTGGATGAAGTGTGAATAAGGAAGTCATATAGAGTGTATCACATCCATATATAGTAGAGTGAGACTCTAGAAAATCTAAAAATGGAATCTAATCAGGGCTCTGAAGAATGGGTAGAATTTAAACAAGCAAAAAGGCGGGAAAGCAAAACAGCCTTTCACTTCGATATTCTAACAATATACTTGAATGCAGAAACTCACTAAATCTGCAAATATACTAGTTGCGAGTAAAGCCTCCATTATGAGTCTTCATAATGTAAATCAAAAAAGACAAAACCCTGGGGAGATAGATTTTCTTTTTCCAGAAAGGCTTCTCAACTGAGTGGAAGATTAGAAAGAGTTTGGTAGATTAAGGCTGAGCTAGAACTCAGTGGTCTGTCTCTAATCATTTAGATCTTCTTTCATTGCTCTTATCAACATTTTCTTGAGTTTATCACACTGATGGTATACATAATAAATTTAAATCTGCGTATTTTATTTTGAGATCATGGCTTTATATTATACACACACACATATTTAAATTTTTGATTTCGGCCCTTTCATTTCTACCATTTGAAATACGTTGGATGTTTATATATTGTCCTTGTATTCTGAGACCTGCTAAACCTATTATTTTTAGAAATATTTTCATACATTCCTTGCTATTTTCTACATAAACAATCTTACTTGAAAATATGACAGTTTTGCTTTTTTTTATATTATTTGTGCCTTTCTTACCTTGTTGCACATCTAGAAATTTTATAAGAGGGACAGAATGGACAACCCTGCTTTATTTCAGTATGAATGATAAAGTATGCAGTCTCTTATGATTAAATATGATGTTCTGTTATTTCTCTCTTCAGATAGATACCCTCTAAGGGGTTAAAGCAGTTCCTTCTCATTCCTAGGTTTCTGAGAGTTTTTATGGACGGTGGAAACTGTCACATGTTTCTTTCTTTCACAGTTGATAAGGTCACTTTTTTTCTTCAGACTTTTAATAGTGTTAATTGTATAGATTTTCAAATACCAAACCAGTCCTGTTTTTCTGAGCTAGGAAACACTTGGTTCTGTTCTGTTATTCTTATATATTGCTGAATTCAATTTGCTAACATTTGCATCTATCTTCATGAAAAATATTGGTATATGTGGCTTTACATTTTTCTTCCTGTTATTTTTTATTTATTTTTTTATTTATTTTTTGGTACCAGGGATCGAACTCAGGACCTTGGGCTTACAAGACAGGCTGTGGCACCACTGAACTAAATCCCGGGCCCTCTTCCTATTATTCTTGATTTGGTTTTAATATCAGGATTACTCTAAAGTCATAAAATCAGTCAAAAATTATTCCTACCATTCTATTTTGTGAAAAATATATTGTCAAGCTAGTATTACCTCTTCTGTAAGTAACTAATGAAATTTCTTTTATTTTTTTCTTTTATTCACAAATTAAAACTTCTGGGCTCCAAGATTTCATTTTTAGATGGTTTTGAATGACAATTTCAAGTCCTTTATTATTTAAAAGACTACTCAAGCTATGTGTTTCATCTTATATAAGGTTTGTTAGTATGTGGTTTTCACGAATTGATCATTTCATGTAAGTTGCCACATTTATGTTGATGGAGCTGTTTATCTTACTCTCCAGTGATTCTTCTGTTTAGTAACCTTTCTCCTTTCGTTACTTGTACTAATGAACTATCTTAGCTGACAGTTTTCCTTGTAATATGCCTCTTAAATCTTGGTAAATATTTTATTCCAAAATCTATATAATCTGCTAAAAGGTAGCCATTTGAACTTTTAAAAATTTAATTTATACAATATCTTTTTCATCCTTTTACTTTTAAACTACCTATTATATTTAAAGTGAATGTATTACAGGGAGCAAAGCATGGTTCTTTTGTTTTTCAAATGCATTCTAGTGATCTCTTTCTTTTAATTGTTATGTTTAAACTATTTATATTTAATGTAATTCCTAATATGTTGAAAATTTAGGTCTAACATTTTGTTGTTGATATTTTGTGCACCCTGTTTTCAATGTTCCCATTTCCTACTGATAAGGAAGTAATGCACAACAGGGCAAGCCTCTGTCTGTGGCCAAGCCTCCTCTACTTCCTCATGTGTTTTTGCCATAAGATTTTCTGTTTAAGCAATGTAACTGTTTGAGCTGCACCATGTTCCTACTTTATGTTTCAAGATGTTTTGTTACCTTTGCCCTTCTGCCTCTGTAAGTATGCTCTCCCAGTAGGTGAGCTCACCTCCTACCAATAAATTTCTATATAAGGTTGCTTCCATTTCTGTTCAGGTCTCAAGCTTTGGAGTACAAACTCCTCTGAGCCATCCAGTGTAGTAAACTTGGTTCCCTCCATGTCTCTGAGTGCTGTTCTCGGTTTCTTTGCCTTCAGAAGCCTTTAGATAGCTATAACACTTGGCTGTAATGCTGAGCTGTCACACTTCATTGTAACACATTTTATTCCCTTTTTTGGATATTTTTTAGTATTCTATTTTACTTTATTTATTATGTATTAATGTAATCTTTCTGTGTATTTTAAGTGGTTTATTGCTATATATTTTACATTCTATATTCAATATTTAAATTTTACTTAGTATTGCAGATAGCTCAGTGAGTTAGAAAATATTATAAGGCATTTGGGTAGGGCTGAGCCCTCAACATAGAAAACAACTGATGCACATTCACTTTAATGTTAACATTAAAACGAGAAAAACTACTACATCCCATACTTCTCCTAGGGATGAATAACAGTGATTGATAATCTAAATAGATATCAGTCTCCTTAATTGGAGACCAAAACATTTCTAGCTAGCCTGTGAGAAATCCATGTACACTTGCTATGTGACCAGCTTCCCCATTTGATCTCCATTTAATCAATATTATCTGAGCTTCTGTACTTGTACTCTTATTGGTTGATCATGGTTTTGTTCCACCTCATGTTAACTTTGTGATTTTCTACTGGATTTTACAGTTTTGTCCTGCTTTGTGCCCACCTCACCTCATGGCTTTGCCCCATAAAATACCTTTGAGAAGTGGAACGAGCAAGCAACCCACTTTCTGGTTCTCCTTCTGTCTCTCTTAGAGAGAAGCTATCTTTCTCTCAATAAATTCTTTCTACTCTAACTTCTATTGTTCCTAAAATTCATTCTTCAATTTTAGAGAACACAAACTCAACAATTCAGATATCTAGCAGGTTGAGAATTATAACATTTCCCTTACATTATTTGGATTATTTGGAGGACCTTGGATTATTTCCCTTATTTGGCTTACTTGGTGCCCTATGTCATTAGGATTTATATTTTACCACTTCAAATGAAAGCTTAATATCCTGAAGGCCACTTTTTCCTCCGTTTATGTTGTTGTGTCTTGCATATTACACTTTTATATACATCATAAACAACATCAATGTGACAATTTTATTTTCAAATATCAAGCCTACCTAAAATACTCAGGAGGAGAAACAGCCTAATATATTTACTCAGATATTATCATTTCTTTTTAATTTTGCTGAATTTCTCTTGTTCCATGTTTCCTTTAACTGTAATTTCCATTCTGTCAGAACTACTTTCCTGGCAATTTTAAAGAAGCATGTTTTGCTATGAATTCTCTTAGTTTTCCTTGATATTATATTCCCTTATTTCACTTTCAATACTGAAAGATATTTTTGAGAGATAGAAAATTCTACATTAGAAATTCTTTCACTACTTTGACAATGGTTTCCTAATTCCTCTCGGATTTCATTGTTTGTTACAAGCAATAACTTAATAAATACTGTCATTAGAATCACTGTAACTTGGTTCCTGTGCTGTCATTTTTAGTTGGTCTTTAGATTTCAGCAGTGTGATTATGATATCTGTAGCTATATATTTCTCTCTGTATTTCTTGCTCAGTGTTCTCTCAGTTTCTTAAATATGATGTCTTAAACGTCTTGAGAAGTTTGAGAAGTCTTCAACTGTATTTTATCCTCTCCTTCTGGGACCTACAACAACTACTTGTGGTATTTACCATTGATACTTCAGACTCTGTCCATATTATTTTACCCCCATCTTTTTTCCTCTCCTTTTTTTTCATAGTGGATACTTTAACTGAATACTGATATTTCTTTAAGTTTACTGACTCTTTCTTTGTTATCGCCATGCTGCTATTCAGATTTTCCAAAGAGACCTTTTAGTTATTCTTAAGTCTAAACTTTCAATTATCTTTTTATCTCTATTTGCTAAGGGTTTCTATCCCTCCATTCATTTCAAGAATGTTATCCCTTTCTTACTGGGGCAACATTATATAGATGCTTTAGTCTTTGTGATATCACTTCAAAATCTGAACTATCTCAAATTTGTTATCTGTTGAATGTCTTCTTGGTTATATGCTTGTATTCTGGACACTTAATATATTATTAGAATTTTTTTATGTCTCATGAAGGATCCTGTTTGTTTTGCTGATTTATGTTTAAAATAAAATCAGTCTAATTGGCTTCTGGTTCTAGTCCCAAACTTCTAAGGCTTCCTGTTAGTTTCAGTGATGTTGGTTATGTTGTCAATTTTCAAAGCCTGTGCATTGTTATTGGAATGTATCCCATGTATTCTAGCCTGAAAACTAAATGGTAGTCTGTCCAGTAGTTCAATTCAAAAAAAAAATTTAGGGTCATATCCACATGTGAAAGCTTGGGTTGAGCAAAAGAGTTGATAGGCCACCTTAATATGGTCATTTTTCCAAGCTCTTCCCTTTCCATGATCTCTCTGAGACCCTCCACTTCTCTTCAGTTCTTGTTTCAGTCATGCTGCTGGAAAGTGTTGGGTCTAGTTATGCCACTTTACTGTGTACTTCTCAAGACTGTGCTACCACATCCAAGTACCAGGAAGTCCGAGCTAAAAAGTCATAGTGTTCCCCCTACCATCTTGGGATCTAGGCTACTGGATCAGAGATGAGGGTTATCTCAAATTTTTGTTTCCTTTCTTTGTCACTCTTGCTGTCCCCATCACTACCATAAGATTGTAGAAAATAGGAAATAGATCCCCCCAAAATGAATAATTTTTTTTTTGGTACTGGGTATCGAACTCGGGACCTTGTGCTTGCGAGGCAGGAGCTGGCACCACTGAGCTAAATACCTGACCCTTTGTGGTGTTTTTTTGGTTTTTTTGGTACCGGGGACCAAACTCAGGTCTTTGTGATTGCGCAGCAGGCAGAGAAACCACTGAGCTAAATTCCTGGGCCTCAAAATGAATAATTTTTAAAGGAGGAATTTTCCCTACTTTCTTTGAGCATCAGAGACTTTCCTGGTCCTTGATCCAGAACTGAAAGAATTCTCCTACAATCTTCTCTCTAGATTCCCTCATGACCATTTCCAAATGTGAGCTGCGTTGAGTCCAGGATGGGATACAATCACAAAGAGAGAAACACGACAAACATTGCCAGTTTGGTGGTTCTTCAAACTCATATCTTCTTTCCAGTGAGCCTTCTAATTTTACTTTTAACAATACTCACATAGATCTTCCATTGTCTCAACCTTTACAACTGCTTTTAATAGATAAGAAAGGAAGACTCTCTTAATTCAGTTTACCTAAAGCTAGACAAAGATAGTACTATAGTTTGGATCTTAAATGTTCACAAAAGGCCTATGTGCTAAAGGTTTAGTCCCTAGCTTGGAGCTATTTAGTAGGTGTTGGACATTTTAACAGGTCTTCAGATAATTGAGAGCGTGTCCTTGAAGGGGACTGTGGGACGTTACCTCTCATATTCCTCTTTGTTTTGTTTCCTGGTCATGATGTGAGCAGTTTTGTTTGGACAAGCCCTTCTTCCCTGATGTGCCACTCCAGTACCAAAAGCAACATGGCTAAAAATCTATGAACTGTAGCTTCTGAAACTGGGCAACAAAATAAACCTGTGCTCTTCGCAAGTTGATTATCTCAGGTATTTGTTACTGTAACAGAAAATTGACTAACAGTCTTTTATTAAAAGAATAACAACACTAACCATGTGTATGTTGTAATTTAAAGAAAATTGCTTATGGAACTCTGTTTTTCTATCAAGCAAATTAAACATCTTAATAATCTCAGTGTTCTCTTGTTACTAACATTTTCTAACTACTTAGGGACAAGATTCAAGAAAAAAATGACAAATACAAAGACCTAATTTTTGGAACAGCACCAGATTATGTAGGTACTAAAGACTCAAAGCATTAGAGTACCACTGATAGCAATTTAATTTGTATGGCCTTGTATATTTTCTGTATTTTTGCGATGTAATTAATTGATAATATTCTATATACAATAGTAGAATTTATCATTACACATTTGCTTAGAAATAATATGGATTATATTAATTACTATAATAATATTTAACAAAAGAAAAAATCTAACTTATCACATTTCAGTTTTCAACAATACTCTGCCTTGAAGAAAAATAAATAATGAAGAAAACATTCTGCTAAGATCAAAATAAGGTCATGGAAAAAAATAAGGTCATGGAATTATAAGAAGATCATTAGCATTTTAGGAGAGATCATTTTCCCTATAGTATCTAGATTTCAAAATCAATATTAAAGCATCTTGTTATGTAAGTGATATACACCAACATATTTGTGCTTAGAAGCTATGACAGTATAATTGTAGAAAAAATATTGTCATACACTAAAAGGAAGAAAATGGGGAATTGTTTTGGTTACCTAGGCAAGAACAGTAAAAGAATTGGAAAAAGTATGAGATCAAAAGAATGTGTGAATTTGTTAATTTTAGTTAACACTTTAAGTACTTAGCACCTAACACTAGGCATAGAATTGGAGCTTGTAAGTACTCAAAACTGAATAAGTGAGAGAAGTGAAAAGAAGACAATTTGAAATGGAAGAAATAATAAAAATGAAAGGAGAAGAACAAATAAAGTAGCACAGTTTATATTATCTTTGAGTATGTTTTCAAGCCTTTCATACATGACACATAAGTACATGATGAAAGTTGCCAACTTTTATATATGTGATATATATGAGATTAAAACCATTACTTAAAAATGGCAGTGCTCTGTGGTCCTATGGATTGAACTACTTTAAGGTTGAAGGAAATGGTATAAATTCAGTTTCTTTTTCTTTCTTTTTAGTACCGGGGATCGAACTCGGGTCCTTAGCTTGAGAGGAAGGCGGTGGAACCACTGAGCTAAATCCCTGGCCCAATTCAGTTTCTAATACATGTAGAAATGCTTGTGTTTATTCCTAGAAAGTTTAATTTGATTTTTTTAAATAAAAGACATTTTATTAACACATTTATTTGGTAAATACAAGTGTATAACATTTGCTTGTTGTAAGGAATTTAATTATTTTTATAATTATGAACATCTGAATTTAGGGACAAAGATAATATTTACATTTTCTGTTTGAGTGTTAATGAGATAAAT
This sequence comes from Heterocephalus glaber, assembly GCF_053883595.1. NCBI lineage: Eukaryota > Metazoa > Chordata > Mammalia > Rodentia > Bathyergidae > Heterocephalus > Heterocephalus glaber. The sequence goes on along the minus strand of NW_028258310.1, from coordinate 8,075,767 downwards.
GTAACTGTATTTTATACCTAAAATGTACCAATAAACTTAATGGGAAAAAAAAAGAAAGTAAAGAAGGAAGGAAGGTCTCTAAAGTAATGATTTTCAGACTGTTCTTTAAGAAATGTGCAAATATTTTGTATATCATTAACACTCAAACAGAAAGTTTAATTTGTATTGTTGGGGGATTAAGTAATAAAATGTTGAAGTTACAAAAAAATTGTGATGATTTAATATTTCTAAAATAAGTATTTCTAAAAGACATAATGATCATATGGCTGATTTTTTAAAGACATTTATAATTTTTTTCCAGTACTGGGGATTGAACTCAGGACCTTGCACTTGCAAGGCAGGTGCAGTGCCACTGCACTAAATCCCCAGAAATCATAAGTATTAACTGTCACTCTTAAGTTTTTAAAATGTCTTGATAAGAATCATAGACTATACGATTACCTTATAACTAAATGAACCTCACAGATCTTTTTATTTTAAACTAAAGTTATACCCAAACAAACCTGACTCAATTAGGTTTGAGTATCTTTCTGGGAGCTCCAGAGACTTGATACATTTCCTCTAGTCTAAGCTGACCTCAATTTATCTCTTTCAAGAATAAATATTCCCCTTCCCTATACTTTCTATATCACAGTTCAAGTATCTAGAGTATTTCACTGTAGCATGTTTTTGTTCATCACTAATGAGACAAAGGAAAAGGAATACTAAATATAGAGAAATTATAAAGATCATGGTCTCCTATAGTGCTCTTGCAGTATTTTTTTACAATCTTTTTCTCCCATCAAATACGATAAATGTAAATCTCTCTGAATTCCTTCTTTAACTTTTACTCTTTGATAAACATTTTATTCCTTCTCACTCTGCCTTCACAAGGGGACCTGAGTACATTTTCATCCACAGCGAACACATTTGCTTTCAATATATAACTCCTCACTCAATGTAAAATAAAATACATACTTCAGTCTGTGTTAATTTTTTGTTTCTGTATAATGGGTTCTACAAGTGTAGTAGATTTTATTATGCTTAGCATTGGATTTTCTATATGGTTAAGTACATGATATGTATATTGAATACTTAATTATGCTACCAATTTACTCTGAAAGTATCACTTACATAGAAAAAATCTGGCCTTGTACTTTGCCTAGTCCAAAGAATCAAAAACTGAAAATATTGTATAATGAACTAATATGATTTTTCAAATTTGTAGAACTACAATATAATTCTAACCTGAAAGGTATTAGAGAGATGATTTTTGTGACAATTTAAGAATTTTAAATTTCCAAACTTCTCTGTGCTTTAAGTGCTGCAAGTAAGAGAAAATATTTTTGCTAAAATGGGCTTAACCTTTTCTTCTCACCCAATAAAAATGATTACTATTGCTGAAATGTGGTTTTGAGAATGCATTGGTGTTTCAAAAGGAAAGTGTTTGGAGATTCTCAAATGTAAAGTGTTTAATAAAGGGTTATTTAAATATGCTTTAGTGTCTTAATGTAATCCTTTATTTTTGGCAGTTCCTTCCTGGGTGGTCTATATATCTATTTGATAATTTTCAAGTACATAAAATCAGAATATTCAGAAATACAGAAGAATAAACTCTATCATCCTAACCTTCTCAAAGACATAGAGAACACTTGCTGAGAATAATGAAGCATCTAAGTCTTGGCAATATAATGCAGGGAGAGTGGAAGCATCATAGAGCTGGAAATCTGGTGGTGAAGCACCTCATCATCAAGTAGTGGGAAAATATTCACAGGTGGAAACTCACATTGATTACCATCTACCTTTATCAGCTCTTAAGTATTTACCAATTTTCCATAACTTAAGGTCCTTAAAAAGTCTCAGGAAACATATCACACACACACACACACACACACACACACACACACACACACACAATATCATTGACTATTACTGATGATCAATCATTCCCAGTTAATGACAGAATTCCTCTAATAGTTTATGTGAAATCCTGGGCTTGCACAGCATGTTTTCAGCAGATCTCCTAAGACCTTTTCAAGAAATGTATATAAGGTTAAATTTTCTCAACATTTTATTCATGCTGCAAAACAATAGTAGGAAAAATTGCCTAGTCCAAATTAAGCTAGTGGCACCAAACTTTACTGTCATTTCATTTTTCACTACCCATCACTCCTAGGAAGGGAAAATGCCAATTTCACTTAAAAATGTCCTAGGAAAAGCATTAATATTTATTTGATAATATCTGAACACTTTGCCACCCTACCCTGAACCAGGCTGTGAGGAGGCCCACTGCCCCAGACCAATTTACTGGCAGCCCCAGGTTACACCTTGGACCACCCAGGGATCAGGATCCATGCAGCAGAGGCACCATGGGCCATAAAGACTATTGTTACAAGTTCAAGAAAATAGAGCAGCAGTGAACAGCAGAGAGAGCACCTCTCTGAGACTTGTAGATGAAAATTGAAGCCCATTGGAAAAGTGAAAAAAAAATCTATGACTACAGCAGTTGGTGAGTTGGTGGGATCAGCACCCCCTATAGGAACCAGACTCCCTTCAGGTGAAGGGTGGCTCAAAACTGCAGTAGAACCTTGCAGATTTCAAACCTACAGAAAGTGAGGGAGCTCAACTTGGGCCTTGCAGCCAGAAACCACCCTGAATCTCAGTGGAATATGGCTGGCTCACTGAGATTACTCAACCTTGATCTGCACACTGCTGACCATGTTGTCTACCGGTGACAACAGAGACTCCCTAATGGACCAGCATTTTTTTCTCATTTTATTTCTCCTCCTCCTCCTTCTTCCTCCTCCTCCTCCTTCTTCTTCATTTCTCTCCTTTCTTTTTCTTGTTTCTGTCTTATTTTGTTGTTTTTTTCCTTTTCTCAATTAGTCTTATTTTTATAGGAGAGTGAATACAGTTTCTAGTTTTCCTGTTGCTGTTAAGTTGTTCTGTTCTTGTTTCTGTTCCTTCCTTCTTTTACTCACAGCTTCCCAAAGATTGCACTCAAAGTGTGTACTCTAGCCCCATTTCTAACCTTTCCTTCACCTTCTATCTCTCTATCCCCCCCACAACTCCTTCTAAGTCTTCATCTCAGAGGATAAATTTGCTATATTGATGTGCTTATTTTCTGCAAACATATTTCTGGTTGGTCCATGATTTTAATCTAGCTCATGTACTTAGATAGATTAATAGTTACAATTTGTCATTTCATAAAATGTATTTGATGCTATGATTAATGCTGATTTTATTACTTGGGCCAAGGTGATGTGATTATTCTAATCAGTTGTCCTTCCTGGTATACCAAAACTGAGATTGCCAAAGGGTCATTAGAGACTCAAAACCAAAAGACCTGGAAGACACCTCTGAGAAGTAATCATTCCCTAAGGGTTCTAAATACTAGCAATAAAGATACTCACAACAAGCAATATAGAAGTATCAACAAAGGATTTAAACCAAAACCATCAAAAACAAAAATACAAATGAAAGGACATCCAAACAAGGCTCAAACCCAGACTTCCAGCTCATCAAAGCCATATGTTCAGGGCAATGAGGTAGAAAAATCCAAAAATCAACCAGCTGGACACCCTGAACTGATAACACATGAAGTAACAAAAGAGATGAATGAGGCTCTAGAAAAATTCAAAACAGAAATTATTTCCCATATGGTGACCAAAATGGAAGGCATGCTTAGAGATTCTATAACAGATATTGATTAAAAAAAATAGAGGAGCTCAGGACTATGATGGAAGCCATGAACACCCAGCATAGGAAAGAAATGGAAACCATGAATGGCCAGCATAGGAAAGAAATGGAATCCATGAATTGGATTCAAATAGATATCCAAGAGATGAAAACCTCCATTGAAAATTCACACAGCAGAATGAGCCAATGTGAAGACAGAATATCAGATATAGAAGACAGGACTGTGGTTACTGTACATGAAAAGAGAGATTTCTTAAAAATAGCAAGGGACCACAATAAATCAATCTAGAAGCTGCTAGATGATGAAAAGAAGAATAACATAAGACTGAGCAGAGTCAGTGAAAAAGCAGGAGATAGAGGAAATGACATTAAAAAAAAACTGTTTGTGAAAGTAATGGAAGAGAACTTTCCAAGCAGAGGAAAATAATTTGACACACAGATAAGTGAGGCATATAGGACTCCAATTAGCTAAGATAAAAAAAAAAGTCTACACCTAGGCATATAACAGTGAAGATTCCAGAAACCCAACAGAAAAACAAAAATTTTAAAGTAGTTACATAAGAAAAACAAATCACATACAAAGAAAAACCCATCAGAATCACAGCACAGTTCTCAACACAAGCCCTCAAGTCAAGGAGAGCCTGGAGTGGAGTATTTTAAGTCCTTAAAGAAAACAATCTCCAATTGAGATTGATGTATCCTGGAAGACTAACATTCAAAATTGATGGAGAAATAAAATGCTTTCATGACAAAGAACACCTGGGGAACTTCATGAATACCAAACCAGCACTCAAAAATTCTAAACAATACACTAGAAAAAGACAATGAGGGTCACAACTCCATGAGGCCCAACAGAACAAAGCCATCAGGGAAGAAATTCAATGGTAACGGAAGAAGATAAAAAATAAAAGAAACAACAACAGGAAAATATCATTACAATAATAGCTCAATACATATAAGTTATTACCATTTATGTTAGTGGTCTCAATTCACCAATAAAATGAAATTAATTGGCAGAATGGATCAAGAAAAAAGACCCAACAGTATACTGTATACAAGAAACACACTTAATTCAAAAAGAAATTAATAGACTGAAAGTAAAAGGATGGAAAACAATAATCCATGTGACAACAAACTGGAAAAAAAGCATGAGTAATCTGCCTTATTTGCAAACAAAGGACATTTCAAACCAAAACTAATTAAGTGAGACAAAGAAGGTCACTACATCCTTATAAAAGGAACAATCCAAGAGAAAGAGATGACAATCATAAATATATATGCACCAAATACTAGTGCACTAAAATCTATAAAACAAGTATTAATGGATGTGAAAAACCAAATAAGCACTAATATAATAGTAGCAGGAGTCCTCAATACCCCACAGTCACAAATAGATCAACTAGACAAAAACTAAGCAAAGAAATACTGGAACTGAACCAAACTTTTGAACAAATGGATTTAATAAATGTTTACAGAGTGTTTCACACCACAAAATGAGAATACACATTCTTCTTAGCTACACACAGGTCATTCTCCAAAATAGACCACATGCTAGCTCATAAAAGATGCTTAAGTGCAAAGGAATTGAAGTTAGTCCCCATATACTGTCAGATCATAGCACAATGAAATTGGAGATCACTAGCAAAAGCAATTACAAGAACTTCACAAACACATGCAAATTGCTAAAACCCACCTGAATAACAAATGGGTCACAGAGGAAATTAAGGAAGAAATGAGATAGTTTCTACAATAAATGATAATTCTAATACAATGTACCAGAATTTATGGGACACAATGAAAGCATTCCTATGAGGAAAATTCATAGCAGTGAATTCCCATATTAGGAAAACAGAGCAATGTCAAATAACCTAATGCTGAATGTCAAGCTCCTAGAAAAACAAAAGCAAGACACCCCAAAGCTCATGCAATGGAGGAAATTATAAAGATTAGAGCAGAAATTAATGAAATGGAGACCAAAAGAATGATACAAAAAAATCACTAAATTGAAGAGTTGGTTCTTTGAAAGAATAAATAAAAGTGACAAACCCTTAGACAAACTTATCAAAAAATAAAAGGAAGGAAAAGGCTCAGATCCATGTAATTATGAATGAAAAGGGTGAAATTATAACAGATCCAGGAGAAATCGAGAGGATCATCAATACCTAGTTTGAGAATCTGTACTCCAAAAATATGGAAACCCGAGAAGAAATGGACAGACTCCTAGGTACATACGAATTATCAAAGTAGAACCAAGAAGCTATAAAATTTCAAAACAACTGAATATCAATCAATGAAATTGAAAGCATAATTTAAAACTTACCAACACAGAAAAGCCCAGGGCCTGATAGCTTTACTGCTGAATTCCATAAGAAATGTAGGGAAGAGCTAATCCCTCTACTTATCAAACTCTTTAATGAAATTGAAAAGAATGCAATACTCCCAAATTCATTCCTGGAAGCCAGCATTAATGATTCCAAAGGTAGAGAAAGACCCAAACAAAAAAGAGAACTACAGGAGAGTCTCCATAATGAACATAGTTGCAAAAATCCTCAATAAGATACTGGCAAAAAGAATACAAAGGATCATCAAGAAAACCGCACAATCTGAACAAGTTGTATTCATCCTGAGGATGCAAGGATGGTTCAACATACATAAATCAATACATATAATATATTATATTAACAGAATCAAAGAGAAAAACATAAGATCACCTCAACAGATGCAGAAAAAGTGTTTGACAAAAACCAACACCCATTTATGATAAAAACCCTACAGAAAATTGAAATAGATGGTCTTTATCTCAACCTGATAAAAGCCACCTGTGAAAAACCAACAGCCAACACCATACTAAATGGTCAAAAATTAAAATCTTTGACACTAAAATCAGGAACAAGACAAGGATGTCCACTATCACCACTCCTGTTTGATATAGATCTGGAAACATTAGAGACAGCAATTAGACAAGAAAAAGAAATAAGAGGAATAAAGTTTCTAAAGCAAATACTTAAACTGTCTTTATTTGAGGATGACATGATACTCTCTCTATATAGAAAACCCCAAAAATTCTGCCAAAAGACTTCTAGACTTAATAATCAGATTCAGCACAGGAGCTGGATACAAAGTCAACACTAAAAAATAAATAACCTTCTTGGACATGAAAAACAGACTCACTGAGAGAGAAATTGGGGAAACAATTCCTTTCACGATAGCATCCAAAAAATTAAATATCTAGGAAAAAATCTAATGAAAGAAGTGAAAGAATTCTGCTTTGAAAACTATAGCACTTTGAAAAAAAGATCAAAGAGGATATCAGAAAATGGAAAGACATTCCTTGTTCCTGGGTAGGAAGTGAAAATGGCCATGTTTCAAAAACTGCTATATAATTCAATGCAATCATGATTGAAATCCCAACAGTGTATTTCACAGAACTAGAGAAAGCAATCCAAAATTTCATTTGGAACCAGAAGAGACCTAGAATAGCAAAAGCAATTCTAGGCAACAAAGACAAGTCAGGAATATCACAATCCGCAACTTGGAACTATACTTCAAATCCACTGTGATAAAAACAGCATGGTATTGGCAAAGAAACAGACCTGAGGATAAATGGAACAGATTAGAAGATGCAGAAACAACTACAGACATTAAGCTACCTCATCTTTGAAAAAGGTGCCAAACACTCTCACTGGAGAAAAGATAGCCTCTTTAATAAACGGTGCTTGAAAAACTGGATTTCAACTTGCTGAAGATTAAAATTAGACCCATATATTTCACCATGTGCTAAACTAAAATCAAAATGGATCAAAATCTAAATATTAAAACAGAAACACTATATCTGCTGGAAGATATGTTAAGCACAACTCTTAAAGATATTGCCATAGGAGAAGACTTTATGAACAAAACCTCAGTTGCATGGAAACTAGCATAAAAAATCAATTACTGGGATCTCATCTTATTAAAAAGCTTCTGCACAGAAAGAGAAACCACCAAGAGAATAAAGAGACAAACCACACTGTGGGAAAAAAATTTTTTTACCAGCTGTTCCCCAGACAAAGGACTACTATCTAGAATATATAAAGAATTTAACAAAATCAGAGCTCCCAAATTTAAAGACCCAAATCCAAAAATGGGCTTCTGAAATGAATAGACATTTCTCAGATGAAGAAGTAAAAATAGCAAATAAACATATGAAAAAATGTTCTACACCACTGGTCATTCAAGAGATGGAAATGAAAACAGTGCTGATATTCCACCTCACCCCAGAAAGAATGGCTGCTATGAAGAAATCAAACAATAACAAATGCTGGTGGGGCCGTGGGGACAAAGGAACCCTTCTCCACTGTTCATGGGAGTGTAGACTGGTGCAACCACTGTGGAAATCAGTATGGAGACACCTCAAAAAACTAGGATTAGAGGTCCCATTTGACTCAGCTATTCCCCTGCTGGGTATCTTCTCAAAAGAATTAAAAGTATCATGCCATAGCGATATATCCCCACCTATGTTTATAGAGGCACAGTTTGTAATAGCTAAATCTTGGAAACAGCCCAATAGCCCATCAACTGGTGACTGGATAAAGAAGATGTGGATTTTTTTTATAAAATGGAGTACTAATCAGCCATAAAAAGAGACGCTAGAGATATTTATAGTGAAATGGATGCACATTGCAGCCATACTCTTAAGTGAATTCAATAGGACACACGTGTAAATGCCGAATAGTTTTTCTGGTGTGAGAAACTGCAAGAGTAAATGAGGACCAAAATGTACAATGGATAATGCAAAATAGGAAGAAAAAGTCCAAAAAGAAAGGGGAAGTATGGAGGCGGTGGGGGAAAGGAAAGAAGGGAAGGAAAAAATATGAGAAAAGAAGGAAAAAACAAAAAAAAATTGTAAATAGGGAGGGGAGGAGGGGTGGAGGGAAAGGAAGGGGAATGGAGAAAAAACAGGAACCAAGATATATTATGTAAAGGTAAAAATTTCCAATGATGAATGTGATCATAATGTGCGCCTAAAATGTACCAATACACATAATGGAAAATAATCTGAACACTTTGCTTATATACATTTTTTTTTGGTACCGGGGATCAAAGCTTATATACATTTTAATGTTTTTTGTAACAAAAAAATAGATTGTTTTTGCTGCTGTCTAAAATATACCACACAGTTGTTTCACTTACAATCTAAACTAGCTATGCTTTTTGTGAATCTTCATTATTACTTGAAAGAATGATTACTGAACAAATTGATCATTCAGACTTGGAATCTGCCTGACACCCAAACTGAACCTGTCACTCCATAAAAAAACCAGATGATGGCCTTATTTTTGGCCAATCATGTGAAAATTAAAGTATTGCAAAACTTGTATCTGACACTATATGGTATCATGCAATACGTCACCATTTAGAAGATTGGCCTTAATCACTAAACTAATATTTCTCAATAGGTCAATGATTGATCATAAGAAGCATGAATGATTAAAAAAGTCATTTAAAGTGTAAGACATATCAATAGACATTAATACAATACAGAATATAAGTTTATCAATCTACACACATCTACAAATCTTTCAAAGACTACCATTTGGGTTTTAGTGACTTTTCAAAAATTATCTAAAATATCCTGAACATAGTCAAGGTGAGGTCTTGGAATTGAAGTTTCTACCAAAAGCAAGGAGGAGGGGATAACATTACTCCTTTTCCCTTCACGCAAACTGGCAAACTCAATAAAATGCTAAGTTAGAAAAACAACTCAGTTCCTGGAAAAAGACAATAGTGTGCAAACTTGACTACTTTAACCTAGATTCTTTTTTTTCCTTTTTAAGCCTCCCCCAAGAATATGCACACAGGTAGAGATGTCTAATTTATAATACACGGATGGTTTAATTAAGAATTAAGATTTGTTACATACATGTACCAACTCTCCATAATAAATGTTTCCATTATGTACTGTAAACATGTACTAATAAAATTTTTTAAAAATTAATACTAGCTCAATATGCTGAGTATGTCATAGTTTAATGTTTTATATTTTATCATCTCTATAGTCCCCACCAGGTGATACATTCTAATACATCCACTACATTTTAGCTGTGTTCAAACTGAAGTATAAAATAACAAAAATCTTTACAAAAAGATTCACTTCTTTATCACATCTTAGCTGTTTCTTGTATTTCTTCCTTTAGAGCCACACATATATAAACATACATGTTTATGTATACACTTATCAAATATTGACAATTAGCTTAATATCAATTGGTGACTATTAATGCCCTCTTACATGTCTTTAGTGAATATAGGATTGTTTAGGGATATGTCTGTGGATGGAATTAATGGTCACAGTTCACACATATCCCAGTTTTAATAAGTACTGCCAGAAGTTTTCTGAAGTGATTCTGTCAACTTATATTCTCTCCTAAAGTATATAATTATTCTGTAGACTAACAAAATGTTTGTCATTTGGTAATGTCAAATTTCATCAGCCTCAATGGTAGACATCTTGTGGTCTCAATGTTCATTTCACTTATTGCCAATGAAGCTGAGTTCCTTTTGATTTTTTACAATTCATCTCTGGATGCTTTCTCTTCTTAAAAATGGCTGCCATGTTCTTCTTGACAATCTGCCATGTCTATTTTTTTATTTCTTATGGAGCTATGGAAGTTGTTTTTATAATTGAGATTTTAATACTTTTTGCTTACATTGTTGCAAATACTATATATCACTAATTCTAAGATTAATATTTTGACACTTTAGAATTAAAATTTACCAGGCTTTTTTCCTGTATATTATTGCATACAGTACTGTGGAGCATACAGTAATGGGTATATCTTGAAATCTGTGACAATTGAAGGAACTTTAAAATCCATAAAATGTGATATTTTTTCCTGAATAGAAGCTTACTTTTTATTTTTCACTTTCATAATAACCTTGATATACAGAAAATTTTAATAATATAGTTGAATTTCATCAAATATTTCCTTTATAATTACCATTTTATATCTATGAATTTTTAATGAATTCAAACCATATGAGATTGATTTCAACTTTTCTCTGTGTGATTAAGTATGTTAAGGTCATTTACTGAACATTTTCAGACCATGAACAGGATTTCTGTTTCCATTAAGTTATGTTTTCTTTTTTGAATTGCACTATAGTCTATAATATTCTACATGTCTTTCATGTTTGTCATTAGATATATCCAAAGCATGTTACTATTTTCACACATTAAATGAAATTTTAACTGAATTTCTCCCTGTCACTGGTATATAAAATCCAGCTGACATTACATATTTACTTCACATCTAGTCACCTTGTTAAATTTTCCTAATTTAATTTTCTATATTTTCTGGATTTTTTTTCCTAATGTAGACATTCATATTATCCACTTTGTTATGAGACCTAAACTTCCAGAATGTTGTTCAATAGAAGTAGTAATGGTAGGTATTTTCCTTACTTTTTAGTTTGAAAGGAATTCTTTAAATGCTTCATTATTTACAAATGTATTTAAGTATTTTTGTAAATAACTTTCACTGGTTAATAAAGTTACTGTTTTACTATTTTGCCAAGATTTTTTATCATAAATCTGTTTTGAATTTTATAAAAGACATTTTCTTTGCCCAAACTTGATGATCATATGGTTTTTATCTTTAATTGGAATAAGTAGTTATATTTTAATGTTGAACTACCCTAGTATTTCTGGAATAAATTTGCAATAAAATAATCTTACTTGGTTATTTAAAAAACACATTATGAGATGATATCTGCTAGTGTTTGGTTTTGATTTTTTTTCATTTGTTTCCTAAATAAGAATGGTTTATCAACTTTTTTTCTCACATGGTCATTTAAGGATTTGATTAGAAATTTATATTGTTTAAATTCACTCTTTCTGTTCTATGGTCTATGTTTTATTGGAATGATTGGTTTTGGAAACTTTGGTAGAAATAATCTGTAAAATCAATTTTAATATATTTGTTTAATTTCTTTAATTTTTACATGACAATATGGACTTTGTTGGGTCTACTTTCTAAGCTAGAATTCATCAACTATAATTAATTTTGTTTGCTAGCACAGCTTGAGTTTGTTATATATTTTTTTTTAAGTATTGGGGATTGAACCCAAGGCCTTCATACTGAGCTACAAACTCAGCCCTTTTATTTTTATTTTGAGAGAGGATCTCATGACTTTGCTAAGTTGCCAAGGCTGGGCTTCAATTTGGAATCTTCCTGGCTGCCTCAGCTTCCCAGAGTGCTCTGAAAGTACAGTATATTACATATATATACATATACATATATATTTATAAGTATATGTGTATAATATTTTTTTAAATCTAATCTCAAGCTCTTTATCAGTTCTCAAAATTTAACATATGCCAGAATTGTTGACCTTGGAGTCTAAATATTTGCAAGTACTCTTTCTTTATCCATGCTCTATAATTAATTAATTAATGCAGAGTGATTATTATAAATTATATGAACTTTCTATAGCTGTTATAAAAAGTTATCACAACTCCGTTTGCTTACAGCATCTAAACATATTTTCAATTCCCTGGAGGTTCCCGCAGAGTTCACCAGCCAAAGTGCAGGTGCATGAAGAGCTTCTGGGCTCTGGTCTGGAGGTCCAGGGGAAATTCCACTTCCTTGCCTCCATCTTCTAAAAGCTCCTCATGTATCTTTATTTGTGACCCCTTTTTCCATTTTCAAAATTATCTATGGAGAGTTGGATCCTTCTCAAATCACATTCTCTGTACCTTTCTTCAGTTACCAGATCTCCAGGACTCAAAACTTTTTCTCCTTCCTCTACATATATGGAGCCTATGATTATACTGAGGACAGCAAATCTAGGCTCTTTCCCCTATTTGATTCACAACCATAATTTTTCTTTGTAGATAACTTAACATAGTCACACGTTCCCAGGATTAGAACAAGTAGATTTTAAGATACTATTATACTGCCTTCCAAATAATAGAGCTTCACTAAGCTATACTACCAATCAGATAGCTTATGTATTGAATTATACTTCATTTCTTTTGAAATTTACAATAATACAATAGTTCATCCCCTCCAAGACTTAAGAACTTTGAAGTGAGTGATGACACAATTATAATAAACCATTGACTGTCGGACATGCTGCCCTGGCGGAACACTTGTACCACAGGCTGGTCCCAGACTATTCCACAACTGCAGATTCCATGCCTTGGCTCAGCCACTACCAACTTAGTACTGGCTCTGCATTGTTTCCCCTCTGCATGGACCAGCAGAAGTGCCAGCCAAACAATGGACTTGATCTTGAACAAGAAAAAGTCTGAGACAGGGATTCAATATGGCTGATGAGAGGAGGAGTCACATTGAAGCTGAGGAAAGATCCCCTGAGAAGGAATGATCTGGAAGATCCAACACAGTGGAGTGGAGGAGGAGCCATATTGGGAGACCCAGAGAACATCAACAAGAAACACAGAGTGGAGGAGACTCTATCATAAAAGGAAAGAGACATAAAAGGTTGATTAACCAAACACAATGTGGTGACCATGTCTGAATTATTCTTTGAAGATTTCAAGCCAAAGAATGCTATTCTGAGATAGCAGTAGAACATTCCTAGAGGAAGAGAGAACTGCATGGAGGCTGAGAGAATTAACAGCAGTTGGAACCTTCAAGGAAAGTGTGAGATGCTGCTCCTAAGTGGCCTCCAGTGGAAAACAGTTGGTAAGTGACCTCAGTCCAGTTCAAGGACCACAATTGTGGAGGAAGAGATGGTGGGGACGAAATTGTAGGGAAGGGCTCAGTGTTCAAACCAGAGTCCCAGAGCAGCCCCTTGCTCAAGTTTCCAGAGTGGATGAGGGAAGGACAGACAAAACAGCTGTCAGTTGGAGAGCAGGCTGGAGGGAGTCCTGCTGAGGGGCTGCAGATGCTCAATATGGACCCAGCTGAGGCAGTTGGAGGCCAGATTCAGCCTGAGTTACACAGGAATTGACTGGAAGGTCACATTGATGCCCTGTCCTAACTGTATGTGGATGTTTACATTCAGCAGCATTCTGGGGGCAGATGCTACTTCAGACTTTCAGCAGGAGCAGAGACACATCTTAGCTTGAGCTCTGCTCCTTGTTCTTAGGACGTGGAAAAGAACCATGGATCCAAAACAATAAAAACTTTATTTTTATGTCATTTTATTTATTAGTGGTTTTCCTCTTTCTGTTCATCCCCCCCACTCACACACACACACACACACTCACACACTTTTATTCTATTATTCGTCCCACCTCATGTGTGTGAGTGTGTATGTGTGTTTCTCTTCCTCTTGCCCTTTTTTGCAATATAGCTTTTAGAGGGTAAAGGAATTCTCCCATCTCCTTTTCTATTCCTTCTATTTTTATCTATATCTTTTCACCTTACTTCTTTCTCCTTTTCTTATTCTTCTTCTATTTTCTTTTTCTTTTTTCTTTTTCTTCATCTATCCTCTTTTAACTTTTTCTCTAATATTTATATTAGCCATAGACTCCTTTCTCATTCCCATTTCTCACTACTGATTTTATGCCCAATTTTCCTTGTTATCCCATCTAAATACATAAAATACCTCCACTGCCATTAGTATCCTTTGTCCCCTTCCTATTTCCTCCTTCCCATATCACACAGCAGAAGACTTAAAACACACACACACACATGCACAAAAAACCCCACTTTTTATCTCCTCTCCCCCTTAACCCAGTCCACCATCCACTCTGTGTTAGATAATTGATTCTGTAAAATTACTGTTGAGAATTTTTCTTTAACTGTAAGAAGAGACATAGCTGCCTATCATAGTTAGTGCATATTAGCTGTGGGTCAATACTTGGGCTGTTACAATGCTTACACTATAACTATAGATTTCTTCTCTAGGCTAAAGGGAGATCCAAAAGTCAGTTTCATAGTATATTTAAACTTTCCCAGATAGCAAGATAACTGATTAGCTTATTACTACTTTAGCTGATTTGATTGCTTAGGAATACTCTTGCCTCAAGGGACAGTTTCATGCCAGTAAATCTGTCTGCCAATTATACCATCACACCCAGGGAGAGACATCAAGAATTCCTAACCCAAAAATTTGGACTGAAACAAACTCTGCAAGAACCTGGTGGAAAGAAGCCCTGAGTGTGAGTTAGTTTCAGTATTGCAGTGGAAAATTCAGAGAGGTGATTAGAGTGTGAGCGCTTTTCTCCAGCAAAGAAGCTACATGTGAGTCACATATATACACTGTCTCACTGGAATATTTAATGTGTCCCCATCAGATATCTTATAGGTTTGAATTTTTGTTTTTTCATTTATTTAGTACGGTGGGGTTATATTATGTTCTTTTATGTTTTTGTGTGTGTTTATTAAGTTTTTACTTTTAGGTATTTGTTCTCCCATTAACTGTAGTTTAATAGGTGTCTAAGTTCTCTCCCTAGTCTCAGCTCCCTATCTATCTTCTACACCTCAAACCACCAAGCCAATACTATTGCCATATTTCTTTATTCTTTTACCAAGTATATAAACTCCTCCTCCAAAGTCTTTAATTTCTCAGACTTAACTCCCCCACAGTCACTCCTTTCTTCCCTAGTATTAAATTTCCATCATCCCCATCCTAAAACTTTGACTCTCCCATATCTTACCTAATCTATTGTCCTATCAATAGGTTCTTTTAGCTACATAGCTTCCCTCAATCACAAAGTAAACCTCTTTCCTCCCATATCCTACACTTGCCCCCACAAAAATCCTCTGCAAACCCTCAATACTCACCCTTCAACTCAACCAAAAGTACTTTTGAACAGTACTGGAATTGTTGAGATTTTAGGGGAAAGCATTAGTGCATTTTCTGTTGTACATGGGATAGTTATATTATGATAGGCAAATTATGACCATGTGTTTATTTTCCAACAGACCTTGACATCATCTACATGATGCTAGTTTTACTAACATGCAGAAGGCAAGAACTGTGAAGTCAAGGAAGCTGGAATCAAGGTTTCAAAGAAGGCCAGGAAAGGAGCCCGTAAAAGGGCAATGCATGAAGCTGTGAAAATGAAGCTAAAAGTGCACTGATGACCACAGGCAATTAGAGATGCCAGAAATGTGAAACATCTGCTGAGGAAAGCTTCAGGCCACAAGTAAATCCAGCCTGAGAAAGGACACGTGGACCATAACCAGCAAGGCCATGGGCATGGGGCCACCAAAAACCTCAGGAACTAACATCTCATCACCATATGCCCTGGGTGCCAGACATGGAGCTATAGGATTTAATGTTAGCCATGCTAGGTTTCAGTTTTGATTTGGTCTCATTCATTGCTATCACCTTATTCCTCCCTTTTTGGAAATGTTTACCCTGTGCCATTGTATATTGGGAATATATAACTTGCTTTTTTTGAACTTTCAGTAATTTACACCTAATAGTTTGCCTTATGTCTCAGAAGAATCTTTGAACTTGGGCTTTTGAATAATACTGGAACTGTTGAGACTTTAGAGGAGCATTAGTGCATTTTCTGTTGTATATGGTACAGTTATATCATGTTAGGCAAATTATGACCTTGTATTTGGAGATGACGTGTGGTTTAAGGCGATGAGTATAGGTCTCAAGTTAACAAGCAGTGAAATGTGATAGTTAACCTGGATTGTCAACTTGATTGGCTTCAGAGGAAAGCATACTTCTGGGTTAGAAAAGCATACTTCTGGATATGTTTGGATAGGTCATGGGGAAATAGCCTTGGCTACTACACTTGATCCCTGGCCCCTTGTCCTCTAGCTTTGTTCGCCTACTCTGGTTACCACATTCCATGAAATGAGCATTTTTTATTCCACCATGCCCTTCTGCCATTATGTTACTTCCTTAAAGACAGACAACTATACACTGAATTTTCTGGAATCTGAGTCAAATTAAATCTTTCCTTCTTAAACTGTTGCTGTTGAGTATTGTGTACCAGGAATGGGAAAGATAACTAACATTATGTTTTATGGATTTTAGGTCATCAGTTCAAACATGGATAATTAGCTCCTTTATACACACAGAATCTTCACAAGACAGGCAAATTAAATGAGCTTTCTTTTGGCTCACTCTGCAAAGAAGCTCAAGCATACATAACTCAAATATAAATCAATTATCCTGCAAAATTATCAATTACAAAGTGGTTAAATATTTTTCTGAAATTATGAATAAAAGTAGAATTTTATTGGATGTATGTTTATATCTTTGGGAAAATAAAAAAATTCATGATAATCTTAAAACATCATCTAAAAATTATCTCCAATATATTTTCATACGATTTAAGCTATCTCATTAACAACTAATGTACTAATGATTAAAAATATAGTTAGAAAATAAATGTCTTGGACATTCTAGTGATTCCATAAAATTATCACACTGAAATGTGTTCAAGGTCTCCAGAGATCCTAAAAGTGTGTATATTTACATATACTCACCAACAGTATCACAGGGCTCATCTTTGTGCACACAGAAATCTTTCCTACAAAAAGAAGGAGAAAATCAAACTGAAGATAAACTCACAGAATCAGTAGCTATCATGTGACTTATGGTGTTAAATGATTAATTATATAACAATCTTTATTTACAAAAATTTGATAAAACTGGATAAGATTAACTAAACTTTAACTCTAATAAAATATAAAATTAAACTTCTAGGGTACATACATATTTTATATAGTCATATGACATTAATTTCTCATTTTGTAGGTAATACTTCAAAAATATATGCTCATGAAGCTCCTAGGGCAGAGAAGGTGAGCCGGTCCCAGAACCCAGAAGGAAGCTCCCCCACCGCCATCCCAAGCTCCTAGGGCAGAGAGGGTGAGCCAGTCCCAGCACCCGGAAGGGAGCTCCACCACCACCATCCCAAGATCCTAGGGCAGATAAGGTGAGCCGCGCAGGTGCCAGAAGCACCCCACCACCACCATGGAAATGAGAAGACATGTAAACAAGCCTCAAAAACAGACTTCTGAAAAAAAAAAAAAAAACAGACTTCTGGATCACCTACAGCAACCCCAAAGGGAAATGAGATGGAACAATCTGATACTCAACCACCTGGACTCTCTGAACTGACAACAAAAGAGGATCTGGGAAAAATGAAATCAGAAATAATTACTCAGATAACAGCAAAGATTTTGCTCATGGTGCAAGACATGATTAATAAATCTAGAGAGGACACAGATGAAAAAATAGAGGATCCGAGGAACATGATGGAATCCCAACATAGGAAACAAATGAAATCCATAAAACAGATGCAAACAGATTTCCAGGAGATGAAAAACTCCATCAAAAGTCTGTGCAGCAGAATGGCCCAATGTGAGGATAGAATTTCAGATATAGAAGAAAAGATTGCAATTAGTGACCAGGAAAAGAAAAATTGCTTTAAAATTGTAAAGGAACACGAGAAATCAATCCAGCTAGACAATGCAAAGAAGAATAACATAAGACTGATTGGAGTCAATACAGAAAGAGGAGTGAGTACAGATGACATAAAAAAACTCTTCACAGAAGTGATGGCAGAAAACTTCCCAAGGAGGGGAAAAGAACTTGACATACAGATAAGTGAGGCATATAGGACTCCAACTAGCCTTCATCAAAAAAAATCTGCACATAGGCATGTAATAGTTAGGATTCCAGAAATCTAACAGAAGAACAAAATTCTACAAGAAGTGAGAGAAAAGAAACAAATCACATACAAAGGAAAGCCCATCAGAATCACAAAAGACTTCTCAATGCAAACCCTCAAGGCAAGAAGAGCTTCGAGTGATGTATTTCAAGCCCTAAAGGAAAAGAGCCTCCAACCCAGATTGATGCACCCTGCAAAACTATCTTTCAAAATTGATGGAGAAATAAGATACTTTCATGATAAAGAGCACCTCAGGAACTTCATGAATATCAAACTGGCACTCTAAAAAGTTTTAGACAATACCCTAGGAAAAGACAATGAGGATCACAACCCCAGGAAACCCAGCAGAATGAATCCATTGGGAGTGACAAATTAAATGCAAAGGGGGAGAATCCAACAAAAAGAAAAAGTCATGACAAGGCTTTTAAAACTTTTAATTTCTTCTCCCTAATGAGTGTGTAATTCAATCTTACTATTGTACTGATTAGTATTTTTCTGACTCTAGAGTTGCATACCTTTCCTTGTGCTATACTGGCCATTTATCATCTTCTTATGTCTACTTTTAAATTGGGTTGTCTATTAATAAGTTCTAAGAATTCTTTATATATTCTGGTCATAGGTTATATGCATTGTAAATATGGTATGTTTAAAGACTACTTTTCATTTTAATGATGTCATTTAAAGTTCTAAATTTTGATGGAATCTCATTTATCAATTTTTTTCTTTTATCCATCATGTCTTTTGTATCCTAGGTAGTTCTTGTCTACCCTGAATTCATAAATATTTTCCTTTATAATTTCTTCTTAAAGTTTTATACTTTTAGGCTTTCATATTTAGGTTCATAGATCCCTTAAAGCTATTTTCATGTATGGGAATAAAGGGTTGAGGTTAACTTTTTATATACGGATACCAGGTGTTCTAGTGCTGTTTGCTGAAAACACTATCTCTTCCTCTTGAATTGAGTTTATATTCTATAAAATGCTAATGTTAAATAATCTTTCAAAACTCAGTGGACCATATATGTGTGGTTCTATTTCTAGATTCTCTGTTTTATTCCAATGATCTATATGTCTTTCCTTACACCAACACTGCCTTGATTACTGTAGCTTTAGAAGAAGTCTTAAAATTAGGTACTAAACGTCTTCCAACACTGTTTTTGTTTTTGTTTTTAACTTTTCTAGGTCCTTTGTACTCCTACATAACTTTTAAATTTCAATATCCAATTCTTCATTTATAGCAAGTATACACAGACCTGAATTTTTATATATACCTTGTGTTTTCTAATCCTGCTAAATTCAAGTACAAGTTCTAGGGGCTCCTAGAGATTTCTTAGTATTTTCTCTGTAGATGATCATTTCATCTACATATAAAGATTTTGCTTCTACTTTGCCAATCCTATCCTAATTGTGTCATTTTGTTGCCAGACAATTTTGGTGGGGCCTAGGTTTCAGAGTTTAATGGACAGATAAAGAGTAGGCATATCTGCACTTTAAGTAGAAAGCATTGTATCTTCTCCATTCATATAAGGCATTCTCACTGGAAGTATGGAGTACATGTCTTTAATCTGTTGAGAAGTTTCTGTTCTACTTCTGGTCTCCAGATAGCTTTTACCATGAACAGCTTTAGAATTTAGTCCAGTACTTTTTCTCCAACTAGTGACAGGATCATATGGCTTTTGCCTTTCCTCTGTTAAAATGATGACTTTTGGGGGTGGATCTTCCAATGCTGAACCAACACTGCCATCCCTATAACAAAACCACTTTCTACATCCTGCCAGATCTGACTTCTGAGAGTTTGTTTTATTAAACAAATTTCTATCTATGTTCATACTTTTTTCTTCTATTATCTTTATCCAGTTTTAGGATTAGCACAATGTTGAGTTCCTAAAATGAGGGGAGAAATGTTCCTTCTTTTTTCTGTTTTAATTGTTTGATATAATTTATTAGTTAAATTGTATATGAGCCTGCTGTTGTCATATAGGTAGGTTTTCAAGCTAGGAATATGCTTTCTTTAATAGGTGCTATTCAAATTTTATATTTCCTCCAGAGTTAGTTTCATTAATTTGTCTTCCAAGGTACTTCTTAGAAGTTGTCAAATTTATTTCAAAACAGATTTTTGTAATATGCTTTCTATATCCTTTTAAATTCTGTAAAATCTGTGGTAATGTCTCCTAGATCTTGATATTGTAACTTTAAAAATGTATAATTGACATTGTGTAACAGGAAGAAAAGGTCTAAAGGAGCAGAGGAAGTGGGAGGGGTAGGGGAAAGGAAAAACGGTAAAGGAAAAATATGAAAAAAGGGAAAAAATGGAAACAAAGTCTTTGCAAATAGGGAAGGGTGGAGGGGGTGAAGGGAGGGCAAGGGAAGGGGAAAAAAATAAGAACCAAGATACTCATGTAAAGGTACAAGATCCCAATCATGAATGTAACTGTATTTTATACCGAAAATGTACCAATAAACTTAATGGGAAAAAAATGAGTCACTAGACCTGCCAAACTAAAAAAAAATAAAATAAATACATACATAATCATCTTGTTTTATATGATGAGATTTTATTGCTTTATTTCAAAAAATAAATACATGTTATTGGGATATGGCTTTCCATTTAAAAAATATACTGGAAGATCTTTACTTCCCATAACACAAAAAATAATTTCTGGATGTTGTAAATGTGAGGAATAGAATTTAGAACAGCATACTATTTTATATTATAAGCTATAAACAATTTTAAAGACAAGTTCCAATTTTAAGAAAGATATGAGGAAATTAATATTTTTACATAAATGAGATAATATTCTATTATTTTGCTCTTTATTTTCCCACTATATCTTGGAGAGCATTCCCTGATAATATCTCACTGTTGCTACCAATTACTTAGGGTTTTATAACTCACAATGTAATAGAACTTAATCACTAAAAATTTTCAGGTTTGGAGGTATACTATATGAGATCAAAATTTTTTATCTACCACTTACTCTTCATGTGACCTTTGGACAGCTTATTTAAGCTTCTTGTGCCTCAGCCCTCTCATCTAAAATACAGAAACTGATTTTAAGCACAGTGCCATATTTCCTGTCCTGAAATTTTATGTTTTTTCAATTTCAAAGCAGATGTTATTTTCTCCAAGAACATTTTACACTCATATTTTGAATTTTTGTTTTTAACCACATAAACATACTTATTTTTATAATCATTGTCAGTATTATTTAAAAATATTATTCATTATTGCAATTTTTGCTTCTCAAAGATGTTCTTGTTATGCATTTTGTGGTGCTATTATGAACTTATTCAATTATACTTTATTTATGGTTGCATTTTGTACTATACATTAAAACAACATCCCTCCAGAATAGTTTTGAAAATGCTTTCACTAAGTGCTTCAGTTTTTAGACTCAGATTCATGGAAATAAAGACCAGAGAGCTACGAGATCATGGATGAAACAGAATAATTCCTTCTTTAAAATCTGTCCTTGCTGGTAGAGACTTTTTCATATTACACTTTTATCAATGGTCTCGCTGTCTAAGATTTATAGCTGCATTTAATTATTTTAGTTCTAGTTTTGACAATATCAAGATATTTCCTACAAAGTATTTCCTACAAAGTATTTCATATGTGAAAGTTAAAACTCAAAAAGCTATGTTCTTTACTCCAACAAATTGACTCAGGGAAGTTACTGTAGCTCTTTAGAATTTGCTGCTACATCTTTTTTCTTTTTCTCATCTGTGCACATGAAAGGAGGGTTCATGTTCATATTTTTTTTCTGCAATTTACGGATAACTATAATGTGAAAATTTCTCATTATGTAGTCAAGCAGATTCTCACATAAAAGGAAATGAACTCAACCTGTTAAGTGCCATATAGAAAGTAAATATGGTAAATTGGTAGATTTGTTCATTATTAGTGTTATCTTAATATACACAGAAAAACAGACATATAGGCCTTATTTTACTATTATATTATATATCATGCAACAAGTTTTACCAAATTCTTCAAAAGTCTACATAACTTCTCAATAACATGCTCACATTGACCTCAATTAACAGTTAACATTTTATAAAAATATCTTTCCAAATTGGGGATTGTGCAAGTTATAACTCATTGTAAAAGTTAGTGATTAATATAATACTGTTATTTCTTTTTCAAAAATTTATAAAGAAAAATAGCTTATGGTAGCCATGGATATGAATAAGATAGGAAATTAAGTATTTAACATTAATAATTATTAAAATTGTTCACCATTTCTTTAGGCAAATTTCTGACAGGTGATTCTACAAAACAGATACAGAATCACCTTTTGATTATTATGAGTCACAGCTATGATTTAATGCATTCAAATCACTCAGTATTTATAAATACATTTATCACTACTCATTTATTAATCACAGATTAATTCAAGTTGATAACCTATATGACTAGAAGATATACTATTTCTGAGGATGTCTTGGCTGAGAAAAAATGTGCAGTATTTCTTTAGGATCAAGCAAGGCAGAGACTTGGACCTTCTTGCATGTTATCACCTTGCTTGAATTTTTTTTAGTGGTCATGCCTTCTCCCACCTCTTGTGACCTGGATAATACATTTCCAAGATGCCTTTGCTTTACAGAGGGCCAACTATCTACTGCACATTTCCTCCCCTCTGACTTTCATAGTAATGGGCCTCATCCAAATGCAGTAGACACAATGTAGTGGTACAATGTTCTGCCTACTAATTATTGTATGTTGACAAATAACAAGAGCAAGGTAACATGTTTTTACTAGTTTACACAAACTTTAGGTTTTCCTCAAATGTATTACTGTTTCTTATTCTGGTTAATCTATAAACTAGATAATCAATATTGGACAAGTTAAGTTGACTGTTAGTTCTTTTTTATTTGTTTGTTTTGTGTTTTTGAGACAGTGTCTCACTTTTTAGTGCTGACTGGCCTTGCATTCACTATGTAGCCCTGGCCTCAAAGTCACAGCAATACTCCCGTCTCAGCCTCCTGAATGCTGGGATTATAGGTGTATCCCACCATGGCCAGCTTGGCTGTTAGTTATTGATATGTTAATTTTCATTTCTTTTTAATTATATAGTATATATAATCCTATTAGAACTACATATGTCTTACAAATCTACTATTCCAACTGAATGAATGCCACAAAGTAGATTTATTTTTATTAAATATTAAAAAGTAAATATCAAAGAAAAAGATGTTGATGAACTAAATAATCATTTACACCTACATTGAGATTTTGTAATATCTAGGACTTTTGTTGTTTAAAAAGATATCTCTGAAAAAAGATTCTAAAATTAGAAAACTTCTGACAAATCAAAGACATACAGTGTTACCCCAGTTCACAAACTCAATTCTCTTCATGATTCTGGTCACAAACAATATTGGATGATAACTAAATCAAATTTTCTCATAGGTCAACATTGAACCTAACCAGTGAATTTGATTTTGTTCTCATCCAACTCAGTTTGTGAGCAGAATCAGGGAAAAAATCAAGTTTGTGAACTGAGGTACCACTGTATTGAAATTTTATCCCATAAACAGAACCACTCTACCCCACCATAACCCTCTTCCAAGATAAACTAGTAGTTAGCCTCTCTTTCAATATTCAGGATATGAACCTGAAAACTTGTAAGTGTAGGCCAAACAAGACTGCTCTTAGAGATCAGAACATTTATTCACAGGATTATAATTAAAAAGTTTTTTAAACAGCTGAGTGGTTCCATGGCAGGCCAACTGAGGTAAGCCCTTATGCCCACTTCCAACTCCCAGCACTTTTTTTCCTGGGAAATCACTCTCTATTACCTCATTATTTTCTGATCAGAATGCTCTAGTCATTGGCTTTGGATCACAGAATTTCTTCCCCAGACTGAAACCCACTTTTTCAGAGGAGGTAAAATGGTCATATAGTAAGAGAAGGTGAATGGTCCTCAATCATTTAATTTTAGTGGATAAGATTCCTAGAGTTTTTCCTCTTCACTGTCTTTCATCATGCATGCTTGTTCAACTCTTCTTCTGATTCTGAGAACTAAATAAAATCTTGCTGACCTACCAAAATGAGCCAAAAATCTACTTTTTCTGGAGCTTAACTTAGGTAAAGCTGACTTCTGTAGTTCAAAACTAACTCCAAATTATACAGGAAAATATATTTCCCTGCTGACATAATGTATCAAGAGTCTGACTATAATTATAAATAAAGGAAAATTGAAAAGGTTTTCTGGAATATTTCTGATAAGTAGATCAAAAATATATTTAGCTTTTGTCTGCTTAGGGAGCTGTAGAAATCAAATTTTTCATTGCAACACCATGCCTAGTAGTCCAGGTTGGGCATTGTGCAGTCTAGGGATATAATGACATACACGACAATGTAAATTGTTTCCTCTACTTCTGTGGAGTGCAAAACTTGTGCAATTGGATATGGTAGCATCCGCTAAGTTTTTCTTCTATCCCAAGCACCAAATAGAAGGAAAGATACAGGCAGGCTTTAAAGTCTCAGAAAATGACACACAGTCACACTGGTAATAAAATAAGGTCCCTGGGATCAGTGAGAAAGATAAGAGACTTGTATTAAATAATGGCAATTTTCTTTGCCAACAAACAAATGGAGAAAGAAACACCCAAAATACATGATATTGAATAATATGGTAATGCAGCAAATCAAAGAACTACATTAAATAAAATCTTCACCTTAGGGCCAAGAATCGCTGAGTGTAAAGTATATTCAGAATTAGGGGGAAAAGAGATTTTATGTGTTTTGCTGAATATATAATACGTCATATCATGATGTATGAGCCTGCAGCATGATTATTTGATTTTTATAATGTGAACCAAGGGACCTCATCTGTAACTAAACAACATGATAAAACTCTAACAAATGTACTGCTTACTGTCAAGGGCACTTAGATCCTTCATGCAGCCAATTTTTGTTCACTTAGCAAACAAATGGATAAAGCACATTATTTCAAAAAAATAAAAAGTGTAGAAATTCTTTTATCCAAAAGCACTGGGAGTACCTCTTGCTAAAATTAAAGAATAAGTTGCCAGCAGAATTAATAAAACTCAGATGAGACTATCATTCTTAATCTTCAATTCTTTATCTTTCCATTTCTTTCTAAAGGACTAAAATAATGTATAATTTCAAAATATTCAAATAATTTTTGTGTGTGTGGAAAGGTAGGAGACAAATTTGCTTGGTCCCCAGACCTGTGTTCATGTGGATTTAAATTCTCATTTTGGCTCATAATGACTTTGTAGACATGAAGTCTGCATCACAGGGTTTCATTTTGTGAGTTTATGGAAGTGATACTGTTAGATTTTGGCAATGGAAAAGACCAATAAATTCTTCTTAAATTCTGATTTATGTTGAAGTAAAAGAAATGTAGACTTTAATTTCCAAGAATGAAGAAGCATGTGAGAATAAGACTCACTGTAGAGTTTAATAGTGCCCTGGGATATATCTATAAATGATTCATTCAAATATTATTCTGTGATTTGTATTAAATAAACATATTTCTGTCATTTCTGTGGTTTATTAAATTTTCTGTCATACTTGCCAATCACATTCATTTGAAATTAGCTTTCAGAAGCATTGTACATAAACCAAAAACATTTTTGTAAACATGAAAGGCAAAAGCCATCATTAATAAAATTCAATTTTAAATTACAGTATTTTCAAGAGACAGAGACTTAGGCCTTCTCTGTGACTTAAGAGTGAAATGTGAAAATTACACCAAGAAATCATAGAGTTGAGAGTTGGGAGAACACGTTTTGTGGTTTTTGTTACCATGAGCCCACAGACAGTAGGTCAGCTTTAAACTATTTATTTTATCACACAAAAATTTGATAAATATATTACCCCAGGTAGGTTTGGATTTATTAGAACACTATGCATTTTAGCTGAGACTAAAATTAATTCCTGAGCCCAAATTGCTTCCTAGTAATGTGTCCACATAGCATACAACATTTGATAATTATCTAAGATGTGCATTTACTACAAACTGAACCTGGTATGAGTTTAGCCTGACCAATATGGATAAGAACATGAAAACCAGGGATATTAATATTTTCCTCATTTAATTTTTCACCAGTTCATTACAAAGCTGAAGATCAGGCCACCATTATATTTACACTAACTAACAAAGAACACTTCTTCCACTACACAAAATAGTTATTTAGACTTTCCTGAGCAAATGGTACTATGTCGCTTAGGAATAAAACATTCCATTCAGTGGACTGATTTTCATTGCCGTGTCCTTAGAAGCAGAGATAGGGAGAAAAGGTGATCCTCCACATAACCCTTTTCCCATAGGTGAGTAAAGGCGAATTTGATCAGTGTCTTTTTTGTGCTTTTTTGGTACCAGGGATCAAACTCCGGACCTCGCGCTTGAGAGGCAGGCAGCAGAACCATTGAGCTAAATCCCCAGCCTGATCAGTGTCTATCAGTATTTTGTATATATATATCCTATGACAGGGCAAGTATTTTTTAAACACTCAGTCAATATTAGCACATATTTACAGCTAAAAATAAAGATACCAATAAAAGAATTTAATATCAAAAAAGATATCTGAAGGACCTTTTAATCTAAGAATAATGAAGTAAAAAAGTTTTATTGATAAAAAAGTAACTAAATGAATTAGGATACTTCTATGTAACATATACTATCTCTGCTTCTCCCTCCATTTGTAGAACCATATAATTTCTATTACTTTCCTATTGCTGCTATGACAAATTACCACAAACTTAATGAAATAAAAACAAACTTGTTGTCTTACAGTTCTAGATGGAAGCTAAATATAGATTTTATTAGACTAAAATCATCAAGGCCACTTTCCTTCCAGATGCTGCAGTACATAGTTCATTTTCTTGTCCAATTTCTATGGATTCTCTACATTTTTGGCTGTGGTCTCTTCCTTTATTTTCAGAGCCAGCCTTGCTGTCATCTTCCAGTCTGTGTCCCTGGCTCTGCAGTTCTGCCTCTTTCCTCCATATTTCAGGATTTGAGTAATTACTCTGTACCCACTCTGGTAAATCTAGATACTCCCCCAACTCAAGATGCTTAATTGAATTAAATCTGCACTGTCACTTATGCCATATAAGATGATACATTCATGGGTTCTGAGGATTAGGACATGGATGCATTCAAGGGGATGATATTCTGTTTTCTACAATGAATGGCATGAAAAGACTTTGACGACATATTTACAAGTGAAAAACATTAAAGCATATATATATGTACGTATATATATATTACACACACAGTAACTTTAGTAATGCTTTACATACATTGTAACTTTATATGGGTTATCTTTGTGTTACTTCTCTTCAGAAGTAAGAGTTAGATAAAAGCTAATTAAATATAAATACAAAGTGTTTAATTTTACCATGAGAATGTTTATAAAATGAGAATATTTAAAGATAATTTTTACACTTTGAACAGGAGAATATGCTTGGGGAAAAAGAATTACCTTATAATATTTTCTGGAGAATAGTGTACTAAAGGACAAATGAGTATTTGGAATAAGTTTTTGAGAGAAAATGTGAATTGTAAAACAGCATATAAAATGAAAATTTCAGTTCTAAGAGTCCTCTGTTTCCTAAGTGAATACCAATTACTAATTATATTATACTTTACAATTTTTTATATATGTAATATATCACACTACACTCTATTTTCTTAACTTTCAAAAAGAATACTTGTGTTGGATGATTAGGAAAGAGTAGCAACAAAGGAGGTAATGAAAAGCAGTTAAGAATTCTGATTTTAAGACTTTATCACATAAAAAATTTAATAACAAGGGGATTCTTGATTTTTCTGGTTTTGAATAGAAAAAGCAGAATGAAATTAATGTCACAGTAATATGTTCTTTAACAAAATACTTTTTAAGGAAACTAATTCATAGCTATTTTTATAAAAATTTGAAAATTCTTTTCTGAAGGATTGTAAGATCTAAGTTCATTTCAAATTATTTAACAAGTAATTGAAATTTAATCAGTATTTCATTTTGCAAATTTCTATTGTTTTCACATTGTTTTTATTTAAATTATTTTGTTGATAACATTGTTAAAATATGTCTTGAAAACACTCATCTTTTCTATAGTATGCTTTCCTTTAAGAAATTGTCAGATTGACAAGGTCGATTTGGAAAGATCATGTGATTAAATGTACAGGTTATTCCTAATCACGTTATTTTGGGGATCCTCTAAAAAAGCCAGCTTACATCAATTTTCTCAGAGAACTGCTCCACTCCTGTGGCTTCAGTCTGCTCAATTCATAATAAGTTTTACAAGTCTGAAGTCTACAGCAGCAACAATTGGATAGTTTGGGGCCAGTCTCTATCTGTGTGTATTCAAACTTGCCTTGCCAAATTCTCAAAGCTGATCTGCACATGTACCTTTTGGCATCTGCTCATGCATAGGACTCCTACCACTGCTGTCCTCAGTAGGACCACTGTGATCCGACTTCCTGCTTGCCATACCAACCAAGAAGTTGTCTCCACACCAAAAGTTGTAATAACTGTAGGGCTAACCTATAAATTTTCCTCCATTCAGGGACTGAAGTCTTGTACTTTATTTTCCAGTGACTGAAAAATGGTGTCTTGTAAGTATTTTCCAGGTTTGTGGTTGTTTATTGCAGAACTCAAATATCAATTATACCTAATGAGCTGGAACTGGAAGTACAGTTGTGTGGAGAATTTTTCTTTATGAATTATTTATAATTAGGATGATTTTTATATAATTAACAAGAAACTACCATAAATTCAATAGATTTCAGGAAATAATGTTTAAGTATATTACTGTGTTTTCTGTGATATGAAATGCAAACACATTTAATGATTAAAATTAAGTTTCTGGTGTACAGTGGATTATCATTTGTTATTAGCTCTAAGCAAGACAAACTCATGGATAATTACTAATACATGATACTACTTACAGTTTATATTACTGCTCTTTATTTCATCTTGTGATATTTACCTATTGTCCTTACTGTTGTTTTATAAATATTTGTGAGTAGCAACTTCACAGTGTAGCTCAAAATTAACTAGAGACTTAATTGAAACTACTTTTCAGGTGGATCCAGAAAACTGCTAAATTTAAGTTACTAATTTACTTTATATGGTGATGACTGGAAAACATACAGTGTAGTTTTATAATTTTGAACCCCCACCAAAATCAACATAGTATTTTTAATTTTTCATTATCAATGGCTTTGGCTATCAAAAATTTGAGAGTAAATTTTTAAATAAAATTATTTGTCAATATGCTACCCAATATTTGGCTGTTCAGAAATTAGTTATTCTACCTTGAGGGAAATAACTAAAATCATTATGCTAAAATTTTGGGAAACAAAAAATTTACAGTGAAAGCATTATATCAAGGGATGAATAGGATTAACAACACAGCCATTGATTTAGGAATGTTATTTAACTCCAGATGAAAACTTTACCTTGTAATAAGTATAGCGGCATCCACTGAAGTCGTATCTTCTCCCCAGCTTGTTGACATTTCTAAGTGTATATCATTCTTCTTGCCAAATTCTTCATGTTGCCACTTACAGAAACTTTCCAGCATTTTCTCTCCATGGTGCCCAATATACAGATCTGCCTGCAACAGAAGATATTTTACTTCAAGGCAGATTATTCCTATAAATATAAAAAACTAAAATCTGAATTACTAAACCAGACTGCTGACTACAACATTAATTAGAATCTGGAAGACATTTAGGATTAATTTAGTCTGACCTAAAAATCTTAAAATGTTGTGAGGGTGCAATATTACAAAATCTGTTTAATGCTACTCTGAGAAAGAACAAAGGTGAAATGGAATATTTAAAAACTGGAATGTTTAGATGTAAATAATTCATCATTTCTACAATTTAAGAACAAAGGCTTTCTAAAATGCCTGTAAAGTTGTTTGCCAAAATGATGCCACAGAATATTTTTCCCTTAAAAATAAATTACAGATAAGAAAACATTTTAAACGCACATGTTGAAGTGATAGAATAAATCTGTCATTTAAAATGATTTCTTAAAATTACATTTTGAAAACTTAAGGTTTGTTGTCAGGAGCCTTGGAAACTAAGAACATTCCATTTTTTGAATAAAACTGAGGTATTAACCAAAACTAAAAGTCAGTTTTATGTATACTCTGAGTGACTCAGTGGATATTTCTGGATTTTAAGTCAAAATATATGCCTAACTTTCTCTTTACTTTAAAGTTCTTAAGCACAATTTCTCACCCACTTAATTGAATAAAAACTCAAGACATTCTTACTGGAGTTTCATGGAGCAGAATTAGCTTTATCACACGAAGATTGACCTGTACACCAAGACTCTTGTGTTGGAAAAGGTTAAACACCTAAAAACAAACAAAAAATAAAAATCCTAAAATGAAACTGAAAAACATCTTAATTTTTCTTAAAGGCCAAACATGAGAAAATCTCAATTTAATTGAAAAATTTTATTTTTTTTAAACTGAAAAGAAAGATGATTTTTTAATGTAGTATCATAAATTTTAAAAAGCACTAATTATTCAATTTGTATTAGAGAATATATAACTGGCACATCTAACCCAGGTTTTGCGAAGCATTATTATGTAGAAGAGACTGACCTTCTTAGTCTACTTTATGAGGAATGCTAACGGAATGGTCAGGATGTAACTAAATATGGACAGAAGGGTTGGAAGTGTGAAGACTCTGTCCACTGGAAAAACAGCCAAATGATAATAAAAATAGCAAATTGAAATATATTTATTCCTGATTCAATGACTCTTACTTTACTTTCTATGATAATTGGAATTATAAATGCACACATGCCTTTGGGTTTTTTTCTGTTTATTCTCTCCTAATAACCATTTTTCACTACAACTTTCGTCTCTGAAGAAACCTTACCCAAAAGAATGTGCAGTTAGGTCAAAGGATTAATTTAGTAGTAAGCATCCCTAAAATCCTAAATACAAATTAGATTTCTGCAATCTAGAAATCATCTAGAAATTAAGCTACCTATGAGCCAGCTAATTAAAATTTGATCTAGTAGCTATTAAGTTTGACTAATCAACCAAAATCACATCCGACATTTAATTTTACCATACCCATATAAGAGCTTAGTGGATTACCAACATCCATTTCTATACCATCTCATAATTAATCTATAGTGCTTGTGGTGCAAAAATCCATATAAATAAATGTAAAATTTCTGCTAATATCAACAAAAGCCCTTTTTTAAATAAGAAGAAAATATGGTGCAAAAAGAGAAAAATAACAACAAATGTCACATCAAAACTAACAATAAGGTTACTTTTTTACTAGAACATTTGAATTATTATTTTGATATTTCTCTGGAGATGGATTAATTTGACACACATAAAGATACCAAATCAGTATTTGTACTGATGTTAATAAATAAAAGGAATGGCAATGAGTTAATTTTTAAAGAACTTCATTATATATACTCACACATTTCTTCCTTAGAGTTTTCTTGAAAAAATTCCGAGCGCACTTTAAAGTTTGCCTACCATATTTAAGATGGTTAGAATGAATCTCCTGGTTGCATCTGCTCCATGATAGTAAACCATTGCTGGGTCTGCAATCACTACAGTCTCTATGTTGTATTCTTGAGGTAATTTGTATGAATACCGTTTCCTTCTTCCACTTTCTGTTACTTTTTTAGACCTAAGTCTTCTTTTATCTGCAACAGAGAAATGAGTTTCATTTTGGTAAAGTCCATAGCATTAATTATTCATAAAAATGAGAAAAACTAAGTTCCTGCACAGATGGAACCCAAAGGGCACTTGGCTTTGTAATATGAACTTTATATCACATAGATGGGACTTCTGCCACTTATTAGCTCATTTTAGGAAACTAACATTACCCAGTCAGCCTCAATTTCCTCAAGTAAAATTAATAATACTCCCTGCTTTCTCGAGTCATTGATAGTTTGTAATTATAAGATCCCTTAAGTAAAACATCTAGCCCACAGCTCCAGGTTAACAAAATAAATCAATAAATAAAAGATATTATGCTTTACTTTCTGGCACATTAACAAAATAAAGGTCTACTTACAAGAACCATCTTAAGTGACTGCCCCACACATTCTGATGTCAGGCAGATGACCCAAATTCCTGAATCACTATGCCTGGACTACTACGAACTTGGGCTCTACCTTCCATTGAGAGTACATGAAAGTTGCACCTCAAGTTGATAAAGATTCCTCAAACAGCCAAATAAAAGTAGCTACCATGAACAAAACATAAGTGTCATTACACAAAAATTAAACACCTTTGATTAAAATGCCAGGCCACTGTAAGAATGAAAAGCATGCAACCAAGTAGAAGAATATATTTTCAGTACTTTTCCAGAATAAAAGAATAAACAGCTACTCTAAATCAATGACAGATGATAGCCATTTCTCACAAAAACATATCTAAATGGTTAACTTGTATATGAGAAAGTGCTCAATTACAGTTGTCTTCAGGGAAATTAAAATCACTATAAATTAAATGAATTAAAATGTCTTCAATGACTAAAAATAAAGAGACTACCTATAGTCCTACAAGAAAGCTAGGACAAATAGACATCCCATACACATATATGCTGGGAGTTTAAATTGTGATAAACACATCAAAAACCTAGCTAGAAGGTTCTACTAGAATTGAATATTTGCATATCCAATGATTAAAGATCTAAAATATATGTCCATCACAAATTCATACTATCTATACATACAAGTTATTCACAGCAGCACTAATTTTTCAACCATACTGGAGATTGTACCCAGGACCTGACACTTGCTAGGCAAATGCTCTACCACTGACATACATCCCTAGCCCTCTTTAAAATCTATACTTTGAGACAAGGTCTCACTAAGTTGGCCAGGCTATCCTCAAATTTGTGATCGTCCTGCCTCTGCCCTATAAGTAGCTAGAATTACAAACATGTGCCACAATATCCAGCCAGAGAACCAGTATTCTAAATAGTTCAAATGACCCACCAATTGTATGAGGGATAAATAAATTTTGGCCTTTTTCTATAATGAAATACAAAGGAATGATACACAGTAACAAAATGTAACCAATTGCTGCAATGTGCAAAAATATGAATGAACCTTACAAAAAACGCTAAACAGAAGAAGCCAATTATGAAAGACACCTTGAAAACTGTGAAAACATAATGTTAGAAATCAGAATGGTGGCTATTTTAAGGCAGTAGAAATTAATAACTAAGAGTGGGCACAAGGAAGATATCTGCGGTGCTTATGCTTTCCTTTGCTTCTGCTTTCTTATGCTTTGATTTCTATGGTAGCTCATGAATTTGTTCATTTTGAGATAATTCATCAGGTAGACAAATCATTTGTACAACTTCTTGTATGCATGTGTTACTTCAATAATATACTTATGATTTTGGCATCTTTATTGAAATGTCATTCATATATCATAAAATATAGCCATTTAAGTGCACAATTTAATTAGTTTTAATACATTTCTACAGTTGTACAATCACTTCCAAAATTCATTGTTAAAACAGTGATCACATGTTCCTCCCCTTAATATTTACACAAATTCTGTCAATGTCTCTAAACTGCCATTATCTCCTTTCCCAAATTTTGTATACTTTTTGATCAGCACCTTATATAATTCTTTACTATAATTTCAGTGTAGTCTCTGAAAGTGTGGACAGAAACATTTGCGCTTTTTTGGATATGTTTAACTTTGTCTTGAATTCAGGGATAAATATTGTCATAGCAATAGTTTATCTTTTTGGTTTCTGATAAATTTCTGGAGATCTGTTTCAGAGCCTTTGTCTCAGTTTGCCTATTCTATCCTATCCTATCTTATCCTATCCTATCCTATCCTATCCATCACCTGTGTTACTTTTCCTTACCTTCTAATGTGTGTTTGTGTGTGTGTGTGTGTGTGTGTGTGTGTGAGATGACAGGATTAATTATCTCCTAGATTCTTGACCTACTGATTCCCTTCTAATACTGACTTTAGGACCAAGCTGTGTCAGCTCTGAGATCTAAGAAGAACTGGTTTCCACCACCACTGACGGAAACTTTCCTGTTCTCAGCCACATATTTACTCTTTTGCAGTTTTTCTAGCAATAATACAAATTGAAAATCTATTTAGTAAATCAAGCTTGACCTAAATATCACATAGTGGAGGCCATTAAGTGAAGTTTTGATAATAAAAACAAACATTCCTTTTTATTGAAAATAAGCATTACAACATGTAAAAAAGCAATGCAAATAAAAACTATGTAATCATCTGAAACAGAATTACTATAGTTGAAAGTAAACTTTATAGATCCAAGTATGGTACCAGAAGATAGTACCAAAGATCTTGAAGAAAGAAAAAGAAATTAGGTTTGCTAGAATCTTAAAGACAATGACATTTAAAATTTAATTGTGTAATTTTTCTAATTGTGTAGTTCTTCTAATTGTGATATCAATTCTACCTGCGGATATATATCAGTATCTTAGAATATAAACTTATGGTAAATATTTAAAGGGAGTATTCCCACATATATGAAGAAATTCATCTTTGTAGGATAAATATCTAATAAGCTGATCATAAGGAATATATAAATATATATATGACATAGATCCAGTCTCATATTGTGTTAGGACCTTCCCTATTTTTACTGACACCTTTCCAGATGGATTCATCACTGGACTAGAAAAAAAATTAGCAATCCTAACTACCACAAAGAATATACTTACTATATATGAGAAACGATAGCATCTCACCAGTGTCAACTTCTATCAGATGAGATTTATATGAGTGCAACCAGTGACTAGAAAGTGGCACTCTTTCTACATGGACATTTTCTCTCTTAATTTCTCTTCATTATTTTTTCATCCTTAGATTTCAGGAAAGTTTCTGTAACAGAGATTATTAATTGCTAACTTTCTAATCTTAAGAAAATAAATCTATTTCAACTACAAAAAGGAGGTGGCATATATCTACTAAATTGTAATCATCAGAACCTCAAAAGTGGGTGACACATTACAATCAAGCACTTTTAGTAATGCAGACTTTTAGTTTGTCAAAATAAACACCTTTTTAGTAGGATCAGCTTCAAACTGATTAAGTCTGAGATGCTTGACAGACACTTGAGTAGCAGTTGCTACATATCTGGAGTCAAGAGAGTTTGAAATGAATTCAGATTTCAGAATTAAACAATGTGAAGGTGAACCCATAGATTTGAGTCATATCATCCTGAAGAAATACATGAAAGGAAAGGTAAATAGATAAGATGAATGTCCGGAGAAGAGCCTACATATAGAGGCTATAAATACAGAAGAAGATATACCCATAGTGGAGACAGATGTGAGAAAAATAAAAGGAGAGGCAAAATAGAGACCAAGGGGGAGAGTTTATAAAAGGAGTGGCCTTTAAGCTGTCTCAAGAATGGTAGATCATGTGAGATTTAAAAATATGCTTCTTTTATTGCTCCAGTTAATATCAGCTGTCTTTTATCAAATCTGTCGACTTCCTGTGTCCTGATTTACATATTACATCTGAATCGAATATCTGAAAGATATGAGGTTTCTTAACATACTCAACTTTATGGTGAACTCCATCGTATAAATTAGCTCTTGTGTGTGAAAGTCATGCACACTGAAATAATTTCTTCATTATATTTTTGATGTTTTCATTGTCTACAATTATACTTAGCTCATTCTTCATTCCTGAATCTTCAGATTCATATGCATGTATAAAATAACAGTTAATACTGCATATTTCAAATTAGAGGAGAAATTTTAAAGTATGTATCATCCAATGATCAATTTGTACCCTCCATATTACCCTCCCGACAATAATCTCCACAGCAGTTATAGACTGAGTGTGGGAACTAATTCAGTAGTGGCCCAGTTAAATCAGCTCTAAGAATAGAGATGATCTCTCTATGTTGCACAGACCTTGATTTGCAATTTGATCAAATTATTTCTTTTCCATACTGAGTCCTAGACATATTCTAAATTTATACTAAAATGTTAAGCAATACAAATTGAGGTCACTTGCAAGGCAGACAAGTCTTATCATTATCCAGTCCCTGGCTACTTTTCCAGGGCTGTATCTTATCAAGTTCAAAGACTTGGCTTCAGCTCCCCTGCCTGCTGCTTTCTCATGCCCTTAGACTTTTGCACATTTTGTTCCTTTGCCTTTGCCTCATTAACATCTTAACAACATATGCTAAAAACATTTTTCATTTTCACATACAATCACATTTAATTCTAAAGATAGCCTTGGGGGTCAGTTATCAATTATCTTCATTTTATTTTTTTTGGTACCAGGATTCAAACTCAGGATCTTGCACCTGCAAGGCAGGTGGTGGCACCACTGAGCTAAACCCCTGACCACTTATCTTCATTTCGTATATTATAAATGGACTTTTTTTAAGAGAAAAAGTAAGTTTCCCAAGCTCACACAGTTAGGAAGTGGTAGCATACAGATTTGAACATGGTCAATATGAATTCCAAGTTCCATCTTTACAGATATATTCCATTCCCTTTTCAAAAAAACTTACTAAGTTTTGTTTCATCTTTGATGCTCAGCTCTTTACTTTCTGGGACCTTGTGTATTGAGTCTTTCATTGCATTTATCACTCTACAATATGATTTCTGATTTAGCAGCTCACTTCTTAAGAACAAGAGTTTTGTCATTTAGCTACACATCCCTGTTAGGTGATTGGTCATATTTATGTTGCAAAAAAAAAACTAAGGTTTAAAAATATAAGCGAACTGCACAAGATTACCTAGCTAGAATGAGCCTAAAGTGGGGCCTTAAACCCAAGGCCTCTGAGTTTCAACTTTATGTGCCTTCCTCTCCTCTAAATTATCTTTTAATAAAAATTTATGACACAGGCATCCTAAAGTAGGAAAGTCTCTGTTGGGAAAAATGTTCATGTAATCAATATATATAAACATAATCTATTTAAGGGATTAAAATAAAGAAAAAGAATAGTACAAAGACCAAGTTGAAGTCATGTAAACTTCATAATTCCATTTTACAAAGGCAGTACTGTCACATTATCAAAATTTAAGCCATATCCTTAATACGTTAACATATAGGCCTTAAGTAAGAAGGGAAAAACAACAGTGGAACACATCAGTACAAGGTGTATTTCATGTCATGATTTACTAACTTTAAAATAATCAATACATGCTGACCCCATAATCTGAAAATAGTAAGCTCAATAAATCACCGAAATTGGTGATAGCACGGAACATTTTGCATGCAAATCTCTGCTCCAGGTAGGTCAACGTGAATATGTAATAGTTATGCATAAGTATATATTTATTTCTGATATATATATAATATTATGAACAATATTTGTCAAATATGAACCGTGTAATTATTTTATTAACTTCTTAAAACAGAATTTTCTAAAACAATTTACTCTGTGCATAATGACATTCAAACACTGCTTTGTGTCATAATGCTCATGAGTAACTAGAACAGCTGGAACTTACTATGAGTCAAAGGTTACAGAGTGCAGATTTTCAGTATAACTCATGCAAAGCAATCTCCTTAAATGGACTAAGTCCAAGTTGTTGCTGTTGTTTTTACAGTTTCACAACACAAAAGCTTTGCTTGCTTGCATTTTAGCTTGCATTCTCGCCCATCTGCTATATTTTTTCAGCTGTCTCTATCTTTGTTTCTAAAGTTCTTATAATGAGGAGCAGGATGTGACTTTCTTAAATTTGTTTGATTGTATATATTGAATAGTATGAATGGAAATACTCACTTAACTACTTGTGAAATAATTCTTATACTGACTGATATCATGACTTTCCACAAAAGAAAATACAATTCATAGTTATTTTTAGATAAGCATATACTAAACAGAAAGATATTACAACTTAATATGATGATTTCTTAAATCATCAGAACTGATGATTTAAACACTCTATAATCTCTGCAAATGATATTGTCACAATTCATGTACCTAACCTAGCTGCAAAGCCACAATTAATTTTAGAATTAATATCTTGGAACTATATCAATGCCTAATTTTCAATCTGCAAGTGGAAGTTTAAAGTTATTACACTGAAAATTCTTCAATAAATTCATATTTCTTCATATAACAATTGGAAACATTTTCTCTTATCAGCGAATACTCACTGAGATTTGTAGATTGTGTATCAAAAAATTTTCCTAGGGAAACTTACAATTTGGTTCCTGATCATTTGTTCTAACTTTAAGGTTCTACTTATGTTAAAAAAAATCATTTTATTTAGCATTTTTACAATTGCCACTTATTTCTGAATAAAGGATGTAAAAAAGCACACAAACCAGTCATCTTTATTTATTTCTCTGAAGGACTTTCAGACAAAAAAAAGAGAAGAGGATTTGCTGGTTAAGAACGAATTTCTGAAAAATTCCAGATTTATGGAATTCACATACTGAAAATAAAATTTGAAAAAAGAATAAATCATTATTTTCTTCCTATTCTGCTGCTAATTTTAAATTCCAAGATGATTTTAGATTTTTTTTAAAAGAGGATGCTTCTAATCAGAGTAAAGAGATATCTATGATGTTCTCTTTGAGGTGGACTAAAATAAGGCTATGAGTTCATAGTATTCAATTTCAGAAGATTCTCTTGGTGTCATTTCTATTCCAGTGAAGTGAAAAGTATCCCATAAGGGACATTCCACAATTCAAGATAGTTATGGGGCATGTGTGGTGCCCTCCGAAGTCCTTCTGAGTTTCCATTTTCTGATATTAAAATGTATTCTATCATAGAAAACTAAAATATAATTTTAAAATGAATGTTAAGGGCTGGGGATTTAGCTCAGTGGCACAGCACCTGCCTGGCAAGCATGAGGTCCTGAGTTCGATTCCCAGTATCAATAAATTAATTAATTTCATTTTAAAAATAAAATGGACATTTATAATTGTTATAATACTAAATGAGATTTCACATTACATATAAATAAAGCTAGTTGACCTAAGAGAGAGGCAGAAAGACAGACGGAAAGAAACGAAGGGAGTAAGGGGGAGGGGAAGAGAGCATTTTTTAAAGGATTCATCTCACACTGCACATTTAACCAAGTGCTTTCAGGAGAAAGAATTACCTGAAATGATACCACAGTAATGACTGTGAAGAGCCGACTTCTCTGTGACTTTTTCCTCCACAGATCTTTTGCGCCTGTATATGCGGTGTGGGTGACCCGTTATGGCCATTGTCTGATTGAGTGGCTCAATAAATATGAAGTCCTCATTCAGCTGTATAAATCCCATCTGGAATATATAACACAAAAGACATATAAGAAATACCTCTGAAACCATTACTTTTAAGATCTTTGAATCACACATTCTATTTAACAAATGTGCACACAATCTTCTGGTGAAACTATTTTTGCAATGACACTAGTAAGGTAACTATTTTTACCTTTTACAACTTCATTTTCATATGCTTTATTGCACTAGCATAAACTTCACTTAGTCCTAGTCTGTGTGGGTGGGAGGCTAGATGCCAGCAACATACGCACAGTAAAAATTCTGGAATGTTAAAGGCCCACTTTGGGAGACTCATGGGGTCACTTATGTACAGCATGTATGGAAAGAGCAATGCAGTTTCTAATTGCATATACCACACAGTCCAATTTTTTGAAAATCACTATCTAGTGGAGTAATTCATATAACATAACAAGGCAAATGCAGAAGACATAGCATTGAAATTTATATATAAAATATTCTTAGAGCCTTCTAAATATTTTTAAAACCTTTGCAGGATAAATTTAAAAAATGAACATCATTTCCATAAACAGAATTTATATCATAATGTTTTTGTCATCCAATTGTGGAGAGAGGTAATACTGTAAAATATGGTAATGATTATAAAAAAGAACTTACAACAAATTGGCATCCTTGTAATATATAGAGGCTAAGCCTCATTATTTATTTCTCCCCTTTTTAGAAATATAAATGTACATAACTAGAAAAATGTTCCATGTGAAAGATCATAATATGAATTGATCTTTTAAATTTAACTCTGTATAATATATATAGATTATATTTGAATGTTATCTCTTTAGAAAATATTTGTGAAGAGTAACTCTAGTAGTTAATAATGATTAATAGCTAATAATAATTCCTAATAGCTAGCACAGTGCCACCACATGCAAAAGAGTCAAGAAATATTTGCTGAGTAAATGAATGATTGCAAATGTCCCCTTTTTCCACTTTCCATGCTACTGCCTTAAAATTTAAATTTTGTTTTCATTTTAGAGTATATTACATCTTTTATAAAGGCCAAGTGATAATCAACATGAACCTAATTTTATTCTGCATTGAATTAACATTAGAAGGTGCCTTCAGAGTAAATTTAAAAATCCTTATGTTTCATTTTCTTGAATTATTTATATCTCCAATAAAATTCTCAAGAACTAGAATAAGAAATAATCAAAATTTCAAGAACTAAAATAAGAAATTGTACCACTTTTATTCATCCCCTTGTCCCTCCCTTCCTTCCTCATACATACATGCACATGCACACACACACACACACACACTTACTTGAGGGTAGGAGTGAATGTAAAAGAGGTTTACTCTAATGATCCTTCAAAAACATTAGGCATATTTATGTTTGAGGCAAATATTTTTTCTGTAATTTTAACATGACTTCCAATGACTTCTTTTATCTTTCCATTCATGTTTTACTTTTCTGAAATCTGAAACGACCCTGGGGCCAGGAATTTAGCTC
This sequence comes from Heterocephalus glaber, assembly GCF_053883595.1. Taxonomy (NCBI): domain Eukaryota; kingdom Metazoa; phylum Chordata; class Mammalia; order Rodentia; family Bathyergidae; genus Heterocephalus; species Heterocephalus glaber. Next base: position 8,034,788 of record NW_028258310.1, on the reverse strand, counting down.
AGTGGTTCTGCCGCCTGCCTTGCAAGCACAAGGTCCCAAGTTTGATCCCCGGTAAAAAAAAAAAAGAAGTGATGAAACTACCTTGAATTCTAAAGTAATTACTATAAAATCTAGGAATGTTTCCCTTGGTCTTAATTTGATAATAAATGAGAATATTAAACAAGAAACATAAACAAAAATATTAAACAAAAATATTAAACAAAAAAATCATATTAAGTAACTACAATTAATGACCATTAACAGCTACTACATGTCACTGATTTAGATTGTGAAAATATACAAACATGCTATTCTTATGTTATAAACTGGTAAAAGCTTCAGATTTACTCAGTATTCATGACCATTAATAAAGCTGTGGCTGATGTTTAAATTATGATGCTCAATTAGAACATATCAGTGATCATATGGAGTTTACCAAAGTCATAAATTTGTGATTCGAAACATTCTTTCAACAAGTTATAAACATAGTTAGATTTATAATAAGAAACATTATAAAATTTAATTGTAGTATATAATATAAAACTTAATGACTCCAAGAATAGATTCTGGTCTTAGACTATTTGGGTTCATAACTTATTGCTAGCTATGTAACTGAGAAATTTACAGCAACTTCACACAACAGCTTCATAGGATTTTTAGAGGATATTTTTTAAAGCATACGTAATACCATTTTCACAAGGTTTGATATTAAACATTCATCATTATTTTATTCTAATAATAAAAATAACCATACTAAATATAAGTACCCAAGTTTAAATATAAATTAAATTCCTATTAGTACATTAAGTATTGCATGAAGTAAATGCTTTGCTGTTACATTTCATTAAGAGTTAGAAACTTTATAATGTAACATCTCTATTGTATTAGGATTTATGTACAGACATTTCTAAAACAAGAAGGCCATGTTTTTAAAAGATTAATTATAAATGGGGACTCATTCAATACATATGCACTATCTGGCCACCATGTGCCAGACTCTTTCCTTTCTGAGGCACATTTAGCACTAAGTGTCAAAAAGTACACTTTATGGATCCAAAAAACTTTGCTATGGCACAAAAAGTGGTCCCACTTTGATCTGTATCATTTAAGATGCTGACTTGAATTAAAGCAAAATTGCAGAAAATCTTGAGGTTTTCAATGTTTCCACAAGGACTCATCTTTTAAAAGACTAGATTGTTTTATGTACCCTATGATTTTACAAGCCATGGTAGAACATGAATCCATATGAACCTCTCTTCACAAATGTCCCTGTGATCTGCAACCCACAATTAGGTAGCATTTGCTTTAGTGCAAATGTTGGCTTTTTTAATTTTAGAAGAAGAACAGGTCTTATGAATTAAGATAGCACAATACTTTATCTGCAATAAATGAAAACTAAGGGTTTTTCACCCAGATTGTGCTTTTTAAATTTTTCAGAATAGTTTTAACTATTTTGAAACATTTTATGACTATATCTACAGTTATTTCCTTCTTTATTTCTGTTATCATGTGCATTTTCTCAAATGTTATACCTGTTGCTTTACTATTGGTTGTTTCTTTCACAATTTAGTAAGAATTTCAGTATTTTGCAATGCAGCATTGCTATGTGAAAATAAGCTACCAGTAATTTCTTTCTTATCAAATTTGATATTTTATTTCTATTTACATGCCTCTGTGCTTTTTAAAACAGCCATTAAAGGGCCAGGGATATAGCTCAGTGGTCCCACTGCCTGCCTCACAAACGCAAGGTCCTGAGTTCTATCCCTGGTACCAAAAAATAAAAATAAATAAAATAGCCATTAACATTAATCTCCTTGTAAGTGTATTGACAATGACACTAACCTAAGCATAAAATTTTATTTGGTCATTATGCAATGATGCTTCAACGCTTTGCTTCAAACACTTATCAAATATAAATATCTCATTTATTCAAATCCAGATTAATTTGAGGTTATTAAAGATATAATCAGATGCTACAGCTTGAACTTAGGCCTCACTAAAATGCTACAATAGAAAGCAATACAGCACTATTAACTCCTGTTTCCATTCCTACTGAAATGACAATTTCACTTCCACTGCCTCATTTCTAGCTCACTTATATAAAAAAGTACTGCTTTGATTATCTCAAATTTTCTCCTCATTTTTCCACACTCCTTTCTTCTAATTTCTTTATTTTCCAGAACTTTCATTATCTGGGTAAAATTTCAGTGAACTGGCTCAAAGTATTTATTTGTGAGACAACTGAACAAATATATATATTGCCCAGTCATTAGATTGTGAATACTGTATTATGAGTCTGTGATAATGACTTAATTTTTACAGTATATGATCCAGCACTTCCACTTCTGAGAATATATGCAAGGGAAATGAATCAATATATCAAAGAGATACCTGTACTTCACATTTGCTGCAGTATTGTTCACCAGAGTGAAGATATGGAAACAACTTAATTATCCATCAGTGGATGGATGAATGAATGAATGAATGAAGAAAACTTGATATGTATACACAATGAAATATTATTTGACCCTAACAAAGAAGGAAATCCTGTTATTTGTGACAATATGGATGAATCTGGAAAATATTATGTTACGTGAACTGTCAGACCCAGAAGACAAATATTGCATGATCTCACATGTTTAATCTATGAAACTTGAACTCTTAGAAGCAAAAAGTAGAATAGTGTTGGCCAGGGAGAGTAGAAGGCCAGGGAAGATGTTGGTCAAAAGATACAAAATCTCAGTGAGACAGACAGGAAGAATTAATTCAAGACATCCATTAGATGAAGTGGCACTATAATCAATAACAATGAATTGTTTACTTGAAAACTCCAAAGGGAGTAGATTTTTAATGTTATCATAAAAATTAATAGATATGCCAATTGGCTTGATTTAGTCTTTCCATTATGTGTGTTTGTATGGTATGCTATGCACATAGATCTGTATGGCATTTTAAAACTAAAATAATTAGTTGATTTTAAAATATAGTATATCACAGAAACAAAATGTCATCAACTTAAAAGGTATGAGGATGGTAATAGACCATAATGATTCTAAGAAATGAGAAAGATTTTGAGAGAAAACAGGATTTAGGTAAGATGGCAACAAAAATGTTCTTCAGGACATGGGGCATCATGTGCTAGGAGAAGGAGGATGTAAGGGCTAAGCAATATCCAAAAGGATGCCTGGTTTGAGAAAAGAAAGGGAAAATATCACACAAAAATATTGATGTAACTGGAAAACATCCAATGACAGCATTCTTGATGGGAGAAGTCAATCTTGAGTCTCTCAGGTAATTTATTGTCCCTATAAGTTGTATCAGAGAATTAGTCTGACACTAGAATGAACACATGCAATTATTTGTGCTAACAAAAGTTGCTGAAAGGACCTGACATTAGACAAATATCTGATGCCCTACATGATCTGAATTTTTGTTTAAGTTTGTCTTTGTCTTTAAAAGTATTTTCTTGTAAGTTTATATTATGGTATATATCCTATTAAGTAAATAAAACATTTTAGTTTGAAATGTAAGCATAACAGAGATTAGTAAAATTAAAATGTTATGTTTGTTCTGATTTAATAAATTAAAAAATCTCATTTTGATATTACTATAACCAAAAGTAATTTCTCATGCATTTGTATATTCTGTATGTTCATATAAATATCCATGAAATATACTTCTGATACTGTCTATCTTATTTTCTTTTCTGTATAAGTGTGATAAGTAAATCATGAGAAACTCTTGCTCGGTTTTATTTATACTACTTAAACTTCATATGTAACCCTTATGAACAAACTTTAATGGTGTAAATAAACATTATATTTTAATGTATTTCAGAGTAACAATCAGTTGTATGATTATATCTTGGCACATTGTACATATTCTGTTATTCTTCCAGAAAGTCATTGACTCTGTGCAGAGCAATCAATTCTTCAAAAACAAGCTGACTCTGTTGTCTTTTCAAAGTATGACTTTCCTTATCCATTTCTACGCAGTATATTTTCTGTTACTGCATTAAGTCTACTGTATTTAGTTTCTCTGATTAGACCATGTACTACTGGAGGGGAGTATTTGACATAATGCTCATCCTCTTGCCTTCAATATACAATGCCTGGTATAGAGCAGATGCTTAAGGAATGTTGCTTTTCATTCAATGCAGTGTTCTTTCTTGAGATAAAAGAGAACATAAATTCATCACTCTAAAGAGTTGTGTTCACTCCACCTATGAATTCATCTGGGGGAAAATTGGAATTTTATTTCTTCCATCAGGCTTTTCCCAAATTGCCTTCTTTGTATGTCCATGTGATTTAAAAAAAAAAAAAAAAAACTTTATTTACCCAGATTGTTAACATCATGCTATTTTTATTTCCCAGCCAAAGGGCTTCAAAGAGAGTCATAAAACTAAAGTTGATAGAAGGAAACTCAAAAATCCTCTGAGCATTACTGGAGTTTTAAAATCAAGTAAAGCAAGCTTTATAAATATTTTATGGCTTGTTCAAATTCACACAGAGATGTAATTTAAATGTCAAGGCTAGAGTCTAAGCTTCCCAATTTCCAAATTAATTTTTGGTTTTAGTATATCGTTTGATATTTGTTTGCTATCTGCATTCTACTTAAAATTTTGCCTACATTCTACTCCCCACTCCATCACCAACTTCAGAAATTGCTATATGGCTATTCCACACTTCTTTTTCTTTATTCTCCTTTCTATTTGACCATTGACCATTATTCCTCAATTTTTTATTATTCTAGCTCTTATCTTCTCTAGCAGCTATTTCTGTTCCCTTAAGCAGGTCATGTTCCTCATCCCAAGGCTGATCCTCAGACAGCAAGTGCTCTTTGCGTCTCTTGCTCAGTGGTTAGATAACCCCTTACATGGAGATGGTTCCCAACTCTCCCTCAAAATCCAGTTTCATTTCAAGATGGGCTCTTCTTGTCTCTCATTTCCACTGTCTCACTTCTACTGTATCTTCATTCTCTCCGGACTAGAACATCTTCTCTTAAGTTTGTATTTCCACTCATGGATCTCTCCTTTTTCTAGATACCTAGGCTAAATATCACATAATCTTTAACTTTTTTCTTTGCAAGTTAATTTTTAAATTTTAAGAAAACAATAATAGAAGGAAATAATACACATATATGCTAGGTATTCTCTTCACATAATTTCATTTAACTTGCACACTGAGCTTGCAACACAAATGCTAAAATTTCATTTTTATAGTTGAAAAAGTGAATTACAGAAATATTTATTGTATGCCAAGATTATAAATTAGTACATAGTGATGCCAGTATTCAAACCAAAGACTATCTGGCTTCAAGTGCATGTTGTTTTTGTGAGGCTACCTGCAAAAAAGCTAAGGCTGCCACATGACTGCTATTTCAAATAATCCTCACCTGTAGAAAATTTTGCACTAAGGATTAGAACATCAAACACAACTCCTTACAGACTGTAGATACCTAAAGTTTGCTGTCAGTGGCAAGGCCAGACTGTATCTCTCACAGAAACAGAAAATAAAAGTACTTCACTGAAGGCTATAAAGCCTGTTTTGAGCTGTCTGTTTTAAATGATCAGACTTCTCAGTTGTCAAAGACACTCTGGCTTTCTAAGGGGACTGTTTATGCCCAGGCCTGCTTCAGTGGTAGATGCCCCACAGCTCTCCAGCTGGAGACTTGGGAGAATATCTTAGGGTTTTAGTTTGTCTTTCCTTCCTTCTTTCTTTTAATTTTCTTCTCTGTTTTCTTTCTTAAAACATAATCAGAAAGATGATAAAACCAGAATTTTTAAATAGTAGAGCATTTTTTAAATATACTTAAAAATATATATATACTTAAAAAATAATCATCCCCAAACCCAAAACACACAGAAAAAATAGTTTATATATTAATGTATGCATATGTTTCTTTCCAGTCAATTAACATACACTCATAAATATATTCTTACATGGACATATGCAGTATCTGTGTGTGGATGCATGTGCTCATATGCATTCATCTGTTCAAGTTTAACATACTTTGTTTTTACACACTTTGTTTTCCCATATAAGAATAGATTCTATTTCTCAATAGTATTAAGCAGTCTTCATAATCATGCTCTTACTTGCCAAAGAACAGTTTACTCTCTATATAATTATTTTATTAGTTATTCATTCACTCAACTCTTTATTCATTTAATGTTTACAAGTATCAACTTTGTAATAGTGAGAGCTTAGAATACAGAGGTGACTGAAAAAGCCCATCCTGGGCTTATGCCCAGGAGGGAAACAGTGCATCATTGATTTAATTGGGTGAAAGACTTATATTTGTTTAATAACTACTTATTGAACTTTGTAATATCATTTATTCCCTGATTTCTTTATTGTGTTCTATTTCACAATAAAAGAAAAATATTAAACTATAGCCTGGAACTATTCTGACAAACACCTAAGGACTGATATAGGAGTTGAAATTCACCATCACCAATGATGAATTCCCAGTTTTCTAGGGATACATTTAAGATACCCCAAAATAAGGGGAATCTATGAAGGGGGACTGTCCCCAAAACTCACAAATGTTCTCTATAAGAGAACATGCAGTTCAAGCACCTGGAAAATAACATCCCATAACACGTCATCATAGAACCTTCTCACCTTTCTTGGCATCACTTACAACTCTAGTCCTAGCACGGTCAGAGAAGTCTAGTGTACCAGGTAGGAGGAAAGCAACTCCAGGTTGGGAAATGCCAAAGATCTGACCTCATTGCCCCTTTTCACTGCATTTACTTCATTCTAAGAAAGCCTGAGTGTGGAAGGCATGCGGCCGAGAAATTTTAACTTTATATGAATGTGGAAGGTGAGATGATTATGGAATGAATATTTTAATTACCAAAAAGACTTTTTGTTTCTAAATTTACCCGACGACTTCATAAAATCTAAAAATAGACAATTCCAGAAGTGAAACTAGGGAAAATTTTATTATATCCCTTAAGTCCTATTTATTCAACAAAAAGTTATATATGCATAACATTAAATCAGGAAGCACCAAAAGCGATGAAAGGGTCAGAGAATTATGGGTAAATGGCCCCTTGAATGAAGAGACATCTGAGAAGAGATAGCATATGGAGAGGTGGCCAAGCCAAGGTATAGAGAGAGAACACTGTAGCCAGGAGAGAAGCAAAGGTTCTGAGATAGGAACACGTGTGGTGTGTTAGAGGAAAACCAAGGTCAGTGCAACTGGAATAGAAGATATTAGGGGAAATGATTGTCAGAAAATAATCCAGGGGGTTCCATAGCAGCATCACTCACTTGATCAAGTTTAAAAATAAACTCTGAGAAAGTCCTCTTGACAGTGGATTCAGATTTTGCTGCAGGGTGCTTCATGATGGTTTCTTGTGTTTTATTCTTTCAACACAATCATATTTAATTTATGTTACTGTCTATAATTATATAAATATTATATTGTAATATATTAATATAGTTTATATTTACTATTATATAATAGTAAGTATATAATAATATATTAAATAAACATATAATTATAATTTATTTATTTTAATTAATTTACACAGGTACTGATTTAACTGCTACAGGTTAAAAAATGCTCTCTCTCATTTTCTTGTAAACTGTTGGACTTTTCTGTTTCTTCATTTGACACATGATAGAAATATGAATTTAAAAACAGTTTCAAAAACATTAATTCTGAACACTATTATACATAAATAATATCATAAATATGATAGTAGCTCTTTGACCTCTATGTTGAAGAAGTGAAAAGGAAGTGGTATAAACTGGTAAAGGAGGAAATTAGTCACCTCTCTTTACATTAAATTATCCAAAATGAATGATGTTATTGTTATTATGATCATTATCTCATTTTTTATTTTATCTTTCAACTAATTTTTCTTGATATCAAAAAAGCAAATGATTTTTCATGTATTTTTTCATTTACTATAATCCCTAATTATACTTTACTTAATCTTTTATCTTTAAAGTCTTTAAATATGTAAAAGCATGCTAAGAATAGGATCAAATTCAGTTTTCAATCTATTTCCTAACTTACCAAGTCTAGCGAAAAGCTATGATCCACTGCACATCCTGATGATTAATATTCATTACACTTCTACTAACTGATACCAACCATATAGCAGTATGAAAGGCACTGAATATTCAAAGTTGAAAACAAACATAACCCCTGTCTTTATGGACCTTATATGGTTGTGACACAAACACCAATATATATGAGATAACAAATTGTAAAAAGAAAAATCATTAAGGAACAAAAGGTTCTCAAAGACATAGAGCAAAAGCTGTGATGCCAGAGAAGTGTGCCCAACAAACCTTTTCTAAGGAATTGGCATTTAAGACAAGACTTACAGTAAGGACATAGTCAGTCTTATAAAGAGTATGAGTGGGAAAAGGAGGATGCCTCAATTTGGTGAATGTCACATACAAAGACTAGGACTCTAGAAGTTATGTGGGAGGAACTCAGTATAATCTATTTCATGTTCAAAAATGTCAACACTTGTCTCATGCGTCTGTCACAAAAAAAATTTTAAATGAGAAATAAATAATAAATGATATAGCTATAATACCAATTTAGAGGCAAGAACCAGAGGAAATAGAATTGCTTCAGGAGGGCAGAAATCAAGGATGTAGAGAAGTGGTAGGATATATTTCTTCCATTATAATTCTTAGAGTCAGCACTGACTTTAAAAATTATATATATGACACATGTAGGTGTATAATATCTGACATAGATTGCACTTTTATAGGAAGTTTGCAGTAGAGAGACAAAGCTGGCTTGGGGGAAGCTGCAATAATCAAAGCAGTAAATAATTGCAGCATTATTTAATACCTACCAGTGAGGAAAATCTAGAGAAGAGATGGCATGATCCAAGCAATGTCTTAAAACTGTAGTAAGACATTTAGATTCTACTTGAAGTATAAATGAAGTAACTGACAATAGATGAAATAAATGAGATAAATTCAGAAGAAAACTACTCTTACTCTTTTTTGGAAAACAGACTTGGGTAACAAGTGTGGAATTAGGGAGGCAAGCTCTAAGTCTAGGTGGAAGACCGTGATGGCTACACTAAGAAGCAATGCATGGTGGCTTGACTAAGGATGTGGAAAAATATAAAACTACTTGAGTTTACTTTGGACTCAAATTTGTTAATGGTATGATGGTGAGACAATTCAGAACAGGAGAAAATGATTAAAGATGACTCCAGAGTTTCTAGGCTGGACACTCAAGAAGGGGCCATTGTAATTGGGATATGAAAATCAGATCCTAGGGATGAAACAGATTGTGGGATGGAAAATTAGTTTCTAAAGAGACTTAATAGCTGTGATATATCTTTGTGGTTTCATCCAAGTGGAGAAAACAAGTAAACATGTTGAGTATGGAGTTTAGTGGGGTTGTTGAAGCCAGAGACATATACGTGTGACCTGCCAAATGAAGGTAAAATTTTAGTTTATAAGAATGTATTATGTTATTCACAGAGTACAGAGAAAGAACAGAAGACAACCTAAAACCAAATCCTTAAGATTCTAATCCTGAGAAGTAGAGAGGGGCCAGTAAAGAAGAGGAGAAAGAGCTGGTGTGGTTAACAGAGAAGTTTGTACAGATGATTTAAAAAGACAAAAAAAAAGAAAAACAGAATTAACTGTTTCTAGAAGTTCTCCTTCAGTTCACTTGGAGGAAGCTGTTGCCCCTTTCTAACCCCCATTGCTCAAGTTAAAATATTTAGGAGTACTGTGCAAGATGATCATACACATGTGCTCAGGCTGTTGTTAAATTAAACAGCAAAAACTAAGCAAAGAAACATTTCCATGGCTTCATCAATCAGGATTCTCATAAGTCATAACAACGTGATTTTCTTTTGTTGCAAATGAGGAAATTGTACAATTGTTGTGTCAGGAGGAAAATTTAAATTTATTAACTAGCTTTGCTTGACCCATATTATTTCTTAAACAAAAAAAGATGACTTCCAACTTGCCACCCACCCTAACATGTAATATGTTGGTACATATTCAACTATATACCTAGTTCCTAAAAGGTTAGTCACTCGGTGATTTTTTTTCGGAGCCATTCACCATGGTGATGAGCTCTTGCAGCACTTATCTCATATAATTCCAGCCCAGTTATGTGCTGTAAGGGGAACTGAATGAGACCACTGAGAAAGCTGCACAGCTGCACTTTGGGGAAGCTCTCATCATTGCCAGTTCTTACTGGTGACCTCACAATTGACAGAGATGTTGCCAACCTCCTACACACCCCTAGAGAGAAGATGCAAATCCATTTTACCATGGAAACAAGATTAGTGGAGCAAACTATTCAAGGACCATAGCATTGGTACTCAGAGACATGGAAAATCTGCTGCAACTTTTTTTCAGGATTCAGTGAAAGGTCAAGTGAACACATTATTTATTCAGCAATATTTACTGAGTGAATGCGATGTATCAGTTAATGTCCCAGGTCCAGGAAATAAGCAGTATGTAAAACAGGTTAAAAAACAATACTCTTGACTATCTTCACAATAATTTAGGAGTTTACTCATTGTACATAATAAGTCCTCTCTCCTATTTGTAACCCATCAGCAAAATGTGACAGTGGTAGTTTTCTTCCATTTAAGTTTCTTGGGCAAACCTTCCTATCCCCATTCTGAATGACATCAAATAATATCCAAGAAATTGCAATGGTGTTCTCTCCTGTAAAAGGTGCAATAAACTTTGTTTCAAAGAAACTCCTTCTTAAAGATTTGTTTCTTGGGCCGGGGATTTAGCTCAGTGGTTTCGCCGCCTGCTGCGCAAGCGCAACGGCCTGAGCTTGATCCCCAGTACCAAAAAAAAAAAAAAAAAAAAAAGATTTGTTTCTTAATCAAGACATCCACAAATGCAAATATATATATGACAAGGAAGAATTTAAAGAACCCACTTAAACTTTTTTCCTCCTAAACTTTATTTCATACATGTCCCATTAGTGAACACAGAGGCAAAAACAAAACAAAACAAAACAAAAAAAAACCCTGCTGTGACCTCATGGTGATTTATTAGAGCCTGCCTTAGGAGATGATGCACCTGAGGAGCTAAATAACAGCAAAAACTCTGAAACTCAAAACATTCTGCGCTGACCACATGAGAAATATTTTGTATGTGCATGTTTTAAGAGATTTATTAAAAGAGGAACATCAAACAAAACAAAAAATTAGGAGTCAGTTACAGTTACATATTCCATCTAGAAAAGCTATTATTCATCAACATCTTGGATAAGCATATTAAAATCCGAATTATTTATTTGCTTGGTTGAAGCAGATCATGTACAACTTCCCATAATCAATCCCCTTCCCTTATCACTCAAAAGATGGCAAGGATCTTTGTACTTTTGTTTTTATCTATAGCACATATGTGTTGTCATTACAAATGTTGCAATGAACATGTGTAAACTCATTGCAAAAGATTCACTGCAGTGACTATATTCAAGATAGATTATAGGAGGCTAAAAGGCTATCTCAATAATTCAGATAAGGAGTTATCAGAAATTCAGGGTGGTGTAAAATTGCCCGCAGTGGAGTTTGTCAGATTCAGTATAAATTTTGAAGGTAGAACAGAGTGTACTAATGTTTGGATGTGCAGTTTGACTAAAAAGAATTCATGATGTAAGAACTGCAGTATGACTTGGTCCAAGTCATAAGGAAATAGATAGTTGTCTATTAATAATATAGAAAAGGAATCAGGGAAGAACAGCATTAACAGGTACAGTGGAGGGCAATCAGTTTAGTTTGATACATATATCCATTAGACTTCAAGTTAAAATGTTAAGCAGTTGACTACATATATAAAGCTAGAGTTCAAAAAAGAGGTCTGAATAAGTATATATATCTTGAGGCCATAACATATATTTGGTTATTAGGTGATAAGACTGGATAAGATCACCAAGTGAATGTAAAGGAAGAAAGTCCATATCTGAGGATTATGACACCCTAGTGTTAAGGAAATGCAGAAGAGTAATAATCAATACCACTTTTTAGGAGGAAACATAGGGTCTCGTGTTCTGGATGGCAAATGACAAAAGCAAGAATCAGGAAGGAAGGAAGGAATAACCTGCTATTTCTGATGCTGCTGATGGTAAAGTAAGTTGAGAGAAAATCAGTAACCCCATGTGATTGCTTTTCTCCAACAGCTCCATATGCTCCACTTCTTGTAATAATCTTTTCAAATAACTATTATGAAATATGAACACCTACTTGTTTTTAATTCAAATAAAAAGATCAGTACAACTATTTACATTTCATTAATGCTAAATGCAACATAAGTTTCAACTGAAGACAGTGAAAATATTAGACTTCAAAACTCTTCAGACATACATGTGGATTTTGCAACTTGAATATTAATGGTATTGATTAATCTTTGTGGTCTGAAAGGAAAATGAAATATTAGAAAAAATAAAATATTTGAAAGCAATCCATCAAGAACAAAGAGAAAAGTAGCGGAGGTATGATTTTGTGCAATAGATTATGTTTGCTTGTTACTTCCAAATTCATTCTTGTCCGTAATGAAGGATAAGTATTAAGTCATTTTATTTCCACCAAAAGTTGTATTTAAATGATAGATTTCTCTTTTATTCTTGTAAGTTTTATAGTTATCTGCAGCCATAATGTTAAAAATATTTCTCAATATTGATTCTACCACTCCATTCAATAAATTAATAACTACCTATAATTTATTTTTAGCATTTGCAAACTAAATTAGAATCCATCCAACTTCTTATATAAAAATTTAATTAAAATAATTAAACAGTATCATGAAACTTGCTAGAAAACTCTTCTGGCTGGCATTATATCTTTATTTAAAAAGTTGGAATTCTACCCTAAATATTCTCATTTTGAATGATTAGTTGCTTTAAAAATATAACTAACTATAAAACACTTTAGTTAAAAGGAAAAAGTTATTCAGAACTTTGAAAGAAAAACTAAATTGAAGTTAAAATAAAAATATAAATGGATTGAGAAAAAATTGGTATAAATATGATTATATTATATCCATTTTATAAGACATTAACAGCCAAGTGAGCAAATGATATGTACAACTTGAAAAAGAGGAAAACAAGTAGAAAAACAGGTTTGAAATAATTCTTGGATAGTAATTAAAAGCATGTAAATTTCACAACCAGGCACAATTTCATTGCTTCAAATAGCAATAAAACAAAAGCATATAAAATTAGAATACATAACTGATGGAAATAAAGTGAACCTAGTTCCTTCAGACTTCATAAATTGGTGCCTTCTGGGAAATAGTCATAGATTCGTGTCACTTACACCTTTGGAGTCCGTAATTGCAGTTCTGGTAACTTATTCACTGGATACATTTAGAATAAGATCTCCTTCCTTTCTTTTATTACACTCAACAACATAAAATTACTAAAGAAAAATTTGTAGATGCAATTTAATTATAAATTTAGAGATGGGAAAGTCTTATGAAGTACCACAAAGTAACCACATCGTATAACATGGTTATCAAAATTACAAATAAATGGAGGATATCTGAAAATGCTCCAATCTGAAAATAAGCAGAATAATGGCATATTCAGGACAAATAAATGGTATATAATCTTTACATTTGTCTTGTTGAAATGTAGGTTGGAAACTGTTAAATGTAAGGTATATGATATGTTAAATTTCTTTAAATGAAAAGAATATATATTCTTTGATTTGAACTTGTAATACAACTCAACAAAATCATAGGAAAATAGGTAATAAAAATCATATATCAAAATTGTGCCAGTGATACATGTATTAAAAATATGACTGTTATTCTTTTTCTCAAATTGTTGTGATTATACCATATTTATTATATAAATATGAGTGGTGATCAAAAACTACAGTGAATGTTTAATTAAAAATATGTATTATAGCAAAAGACACATTGTTATTAATCCCCCTCAAAATATCCTCACTCTTGACACACTTAGCCCATCATTCTTTCCACTTTCTGAAGCAATTCTGGAAGTCATCTTTCATTGTCATTTGCTCTGCTGGATCTGCCTCAATGACATAAATCAATTCAATGTATTTACCTTCCATGGTCATTTTGCCTTTGGGGATGAACCAGAAGTTACATGGTGCCAGATACAATGAACAAGATGGATAAAAACATATTGTAATGTTTTTACAAACCTGCCTTCTTTCCTTTGGATGACACTCAGCAGCAGCATTCACTGCATTTTTCATCAAACCTCATAAAGGACTTCCAGAACTGCTTCAGAAAAGGCAAGGACAATGGAGTAGGTTTGTTCAGAGAGCTGAAGTCTTTTGAAAGGATCAATGACAATTTGTTTTTTATTGTCCTAGTTTTTAAAAACTTAAACATTTATCATATATATATGATATATATGTGCATATATACAAACATGCCTACACACATAATTGTTTAACTATATAGCACAAGCAATACTCAAGCCCTCTCTGTAAAAATAGTTTTCAGGTTATCAGTATGTTAAACGTCTCTTTGATCACTACCCTCAATCCTAAAAACCTCTACTTATTTCTAAAATTAACCATTATTATCCATTTGACCTGATTTCTTTCAGTAATTTTTAAATCTTTATGTATGTACATATAAGTACTCATAAATAAATACATTGTATAGCAAGTTTTTAAAAACAGAAGTAGCAACATAATCTTTATGTAACATTCCATAACTTTCTTTTCATTGAAGCTCAATTATACAAAAGAAGATAGAAAGATTCGGTTATGACTTTAGAAAGGAGGAGACCTTCTCAAAATACCAAACTGCAACAATCATATGGTACACTTATCAAATTTGTCCACATCAAAATATAAAACTGCAAAATTATTTAGGATAAAATGTTTATAAATGTATTTGATAATTTAAAAAAATTTGCTGTATGTATATATAACTAATATCTTAAAAATAAATAAATATAGAATATAAAGATAATATAGCAGAATTCAAGATTATATGAGAAATTCATAATTCAAAAACCTTCATGGCTGAAGATGTGAAACGATGAACAAACTGATTGATAATAAAGAAAATTAAAATGGAAGCAATAACAGAATGCCATTTCACAGCCATTTATTTGAAAATAAATTTTAAATCAGAGAATTAATTAGTTAATCAAGTAACAAGTACTCTGAAACAAAGTTGGTGACAGAATAATTAGTACAAATATATTGAGGGGAAATTTTACAATGTATCTTAAAAATGGGTGTATTCAATGGCTGAGCAATTTCACAAAAAAGAAATATTTGCACAAGTGCATGAGAGAAACAGCAAAGATTAGTAGTATAAATTATTTCTCATGATTAAAACTAATTGAAGAAAACCTAAATGAGCAATGTGTTAAGTAATTTAACGAGGTGGTTATAAAATATGCTTTTAAAAGATAACTAAGAGCAGTTCAATATTTACTAGGCAAGTTCTCTCAGTAACCTGGGATAAAATGACACCTCTTTACCAGCAAACACAGATTTATTTGAAGAATTAGGAGCGACTTTATATTCTTACCTATCTACGTCAATTTCATTTAACAAGTATTTCATATTTTATGAGTTTAAAATTATCTTAATTAATTTTATTTTATATCCTTTGATTAAATTTGATTCCTACAAACAAGTACAAATTAGCTTCATTTGCTTTCATTACAATATTATGAATTTATTCTTACCCTGTACTTTGTACAGTACCTAGTAGGCTTCCAATGTAAGTTCTCTTCTCATGTCTGTTTCCTACATACTGTTTTAAAAATTTTGAAGTCTGTGTAGGAAGTTGAAGTCTGTAAGACAATAATCAGATCAATCCATCATCCCTGTTGAGTGTGCATTTGATAGTTACTTTGGTCACTTGGGCATGGAAAGTCCCTAATGGTACTGATGGGTACTTGAATGGAGAAATGTTGCAGCCTTTTGAAAGATCTGTTCCTAGCTAGCATTTTAGCACTAAAAATTTGACAGAAAAACTGAGGAGAAAATGATACTGAGAAAAATTTCATTAAATTGCTCAATCAACCAACAGCCATTTCCTGAAAAACAGGGGTAATTAGAACTGAGCTTTCTGTCAGGTCTGTTTAAACAAATTAATGTACATATTGCACTTGAGTACATTATTAGTTATGTTAACCTAATTTAGTATTTTGAATTTATTTCAATAATTTCACAAACCTATTGGTATTTTTGAAATATCTAGTTATTTAATTCATTCACAAAAATAATTCAGACCCCCTATTTTTATCTTCCTTTTATTTAACAAATACATTTATAGCCCTAACAATGATGGCAAATACTCCTCTAAGTATTTTAATGATTCTTAAAGAGAACGAATTAAGGCACTAAGAGGTTAAGTAAATTGTCTAATACTTTTGAGAGGTTGGATTCAAACCAACACACTCTGGCTGCTAAACCATGAGTATCCCAAAAGTAAGCTTTGCATTTCATTTTCAATCATTAATGACTAATAAGCCAATGTGTTAGCACATGCTTATCATCCCAGAACTCGGGAGGATGGGGCAGAAGGATCGCTGAGAGTTCAAGGCCAGAGTGGGCTACATAGTGAATCCAAGACCAGCCTGGCCTACACAGCAAGACTCTGTCTCAAAAAAGAAAACAAATCATTAATGACTAAGTTCTTTTGCCCTCAAACTTAGTGATGGACTTTTTCAAAATTCAGTTTGAACTACATATGAGATGTTCTTTACAGAAATGAAATATTTTGTTTTCAGATTGTAACATACAGAATTGTTTATTATTGTAAGAAAAAATCCACATATTGGTGATTTCATTCAAATCAATTTAACCAGAGAAACCTTAAGGTTAAAAGAAGAGACAAAAGGTCTCACACTGGAAGAACATACTCAAGTGTCTGTCCAATCACATACGGGCATGACCTTAGGTAAGATAACCTGATACTTGTTTTCCTCATAGTGTGAGAATACAAAGATCTGTTATCATGCTGTGTAAGAAATAAGCAGCTTAACTGTAATTGTTCTAATTAACCAGAAAGGATGCAACAAAGTCTGCTCCCCTAGAGAACAGTGCCAAAGCCATAGTTACAAAAGGTGGACACTTCCAAAGCATTTGTAGAACTAAAAATATCACCTCTAGAAAAATAAAAAGGGAAATCCCATGAAATATAAAGGAATTGTTCATCTACCTAGAAACTAAGTCACTGATCCTGATCAGATTTCCATAAAAAAATGAAATAGAAGATTTAAGGACACTGCATTAAGAACCTGCACTAACACGTTCCAAACCAGGCAAATCAATATAAGGAATTACATAGAAAATAGAATTTCTATGTAATCTTTTATCTCAGTAGACACTGCTTCCTCTCCTGTCACATCACATTTTCCCCTAGATAATAGGATTTAAGATAAGAATAGACACAAGTTGTTTTAATTAAATATATAAATCACACTTACTCAACAGGCTCTAAAAAACTTTGGCCTTTGATGACAACGATGTCAGAATTATTTTATACTAGCTTTGGTAATACACAAAGACTATAAAATATAGCTAAATAGGCTCATTTGTAACATCAAAAGTCCGACCATCACAGATCATTGGAGGCTTGTAACCTTTTAAAACATATTCTATAATTTGGATTAATTTCCTTTAAAACTACTCATCAACTTAAAGGAACATCTATTGCAAATTCAGTTTGCTTTCCAGCCTCAGGGCCAGGACTGATGCTTGGCAGATAAGAACAGGTGTGAGCATCTTGGCAAAGCTCGCTTAGAACAAAGCCAACATTAAGGGTGAAACTAAAGTAATCCTTTCCTATCTTAGAAATAAGTTTCCTGTCCACTAAGTGAAATTATATGCATGAAATCACTTTGTATAACATTAAATCTCTATGGAAAGTAAACTATTCCTGTGCTCTACCTCACAAAATCCTGCTTACATATTTTATCTACAAACAACTAAGATTTTCATTTCAACATAAATGTTTGGTATATTTCCTTTACTATAACTATTCCCAAGGTCTCTAGCAGAAAAGAAGTAAAGGCAGAGGCTCAAAATTATACTGCACACAACAGTTAGAGCACTGCCTTGTGAATTTTCTGTAACTTATTTATTCAAATTATTCCACATGCAGACTTTAACTCCATATATGGGTATGAACTTATTCAGGTTTAATTCAACCACCAACCAAAAGAACACATATGAATGGCAGTTCACACTAATTCATCATGTGACATAGTAAATGGATCCAGAATGGAAGACACATGTTTTACTGGATGAGACTAATTTAGTAATGCCACAGACCTCTCCTATAGACACACTGTGATTATTTAAATAGAAACCTGCTTATAGAAAATGTTATGCTATTTGGAGTTCAATGTACGAGTGTCAAGAAAACAGATAAATGTGTTTATTTGACACTCATAACAGTAATGAAAAAATACAAAACTTCTAAACCATTTGCATATATATGTAATGCATATATACATAATGATCCATCAATAGAAATCTGAACATTTACAAATGGAGCAATACACTATGCAAGATGGAGAACCAGAATTGCCCTAATATTATTAATAAGATATACCTTATAAGAGCACATTTATTACATTTTAAATAGCTCTTAGGGCTGGGGATTTAGCTCAATGGTTCTGGCGCCTGCCTCACAAGTGCAAGGTTCCAAGTTTGATTCCCCCACCCTCCATACAAAAAAAAAAGCCCTTAAAGGACATAAATTAACAAAAATACTTTTATTAAGCTTCTACAGTTTTTAAAAACTATTGCATTTACTTGTAAAGTTTATCATGGTGACAGTTGTAAGCATATGTTGAAAATCATTGATATTTATACAATAAAGAGCATCATATTTTAAGAAATTGCCATCTTGTATTTTTTTCAAATTTTTCTCTGCATCTTGGCAGTACTAAACTACCTTTTCTAGAGAATAATCTTTAAGCTTTTTAGGAATTAAAAGAAATGACTAGGTAATATGTTTATCTAAGAAGAAAATTATTGTTTTGATTACCTCTGATTTACTGTTTGATTTGTAACAGTTAATCTTGGAAAACATTTCCATTCAAGCTTCATTCATATACAGTAAGATGAAATAACAAGTATATGGACCTGACAGAAGAGCAGAAGGATGCTAGAAGATCTCCTAGATGAATGGAGAATTGTGATGTAAATTTTCTCCATGTAAAGTGGTTTCATTGTTGCCTTATTATTTTCATTTCAAAGACTGTAGTGATCTTTTCCTTTCATTGGTAATTTGTCCTTTTTCTTCTTCTTTGATCAGGCTAGCTAGAGATGTATCTGTTTTATTGCTTGCTCCAGAAAATTTACTTCTTTCTATTGTTTTCCCTTTTAAAAGAAAATTCTCATTGATTTTGCTCTTTCACATATTATTTTGTGTATGTAGTTAGAGCTTAATTTTCTCTTCTTTTTAAAAGTTAGGGTGACCTATCCTCTTTCTTAGCATAAGCACTTGAAGCAATAAATTTCCCCATAAGTATTTCTTTACTTGCATCTCACATGTTTTCTATCCTTGTTTTCATTCATTACAGATATTTTCAGATTTTTTTCTTTGATTCATGTGATAATTATTTAGTGTTTTAGTATTTCCAAATTTAAGGAGATTTTTAGATGTTTTGCTAATATTCCTTTAAACCCACTGTTACCAAAGAACACAGCAGTATTTTCTCATTTATTTGAAACTTGTTGAGACAGTGCAGACTGTGATCTCGATGACTGTTCCAATGTAGCATACTGGATATAAAAGATTCTTTGTCAATTAGGTCAAATTGGTTGACTATATTGTTCCTTTTTTCCCTTTTTTATTTATTTCTGATTTTCTCTCTACTGCTTCTACCTATAACTGAGAAATGAGTAAATACTAGAAGAAAAAAATACAATTTGACAATATCAGGAGACAGTCAATAGGAACGTGCAAAAATACATGGCTGGATGAAATACCAAAAATTCAGTAATACCTTATAAACAAAAAGGTGTGTATTTTCATAAGCCAAAATCTGAGTAATAAATATATACTTAAGAGAAACACTTACGCTTGTATTCATGAGACTTACAAAATGGTGATCATTATTTCATTGCTTATAATTCTAAAAAATAAAAAAAGAGAAAAAAAAGAAGCTCCATGAATGGAGTAAGGGATAAATAAGTTACACTGTATTAAAACAAACATTGCAGTTTAGATTGTGGACTAGAGCTGCATGTATCAACTTGATTAAAACCCATAAAATAAAATTTGAATTTTATATATCTCTGTGGTATGATTATTTTAATTCTTTGTTTAAGTGGCACAGTTTGTAATAGCTAAAACTTGGAAATGGCCCAATTGCCCATCAACTGGAGACTGTTAAAGAAGATGTGTTATTTTTTTTAATATAAAATAGAGTGCCATTCAGCCATAAAAATAAGAAACTAAAGACATTTATAGTTAAATGGATGCACATTGAGGAGATACTCTTAAGTGAAATAAACAGGACACATGTGTGTAAAGACCAGATAGTTTATCTGGTTTGAGAAACTGAAAGTGTAAATAAGGATCAAAATGTATAATAGATACTATGAAATAGGAAGAAAAGGGGCAAAGGGGAAGAGGAAGTGAGAGGGGTAGGGAAAGGAATAAATATAAGGAAAAAATGGCAACAAAGCTTTTGTAAATAGAGAGGGCTGGAGGGGTTAAAGGAAGGGCAGGGGAATAGGGAAAAACATAAGAACCAAGATATATCATGTAAAGATACAAATGCCCAATGATGAATGTCATCATACTGTACACCTAAAATGTACCAATAAACTTAATGGAAAAAATTTTGAATTTTAAAAAAGCAAATTCTAGAAAGAATTTTACAGTATGATTCCAGTTATCCAAATTTTAAAAATATAAAAGTCATATATATATTTATATATATGACTGTTTTATATTTATATATATAATTATTTATATACATATAATTCTGGATGCACACATAGTAAAATTACAAAAAATATGGATGGAAATATAAATTCAACAATAGTAGTTACATTTGAGTACTCAGGAAAAAAGTCGGCTGGAGAGCAGTACCATGAGAACTTTATAAGATGTGTAAAATTTAAATTAAACTCGAGCAAAATGCTAAAATGTTAACATTTATGAAATCTGTGCATTAACTGCATTAATGTATCTGCATTAGTGTATATTTACAGTTTTATAATTGAAATCTAGATATACTTTTAAATGACAACAATTAATGGGAAAATATACAAAGATTATGAGCATATAATGCAGAGAACAATAAAAATTGTGTAAAGAAACAATTTCAAAAATGATGTGGAATCTAAAAAGAGTGCTGATATTCACTATGGATAGAGACATAATGAAAAGGCCATTTTCAGGTATAGTCAGAGTGTAAACTGAGGTAGTAATTTTGGAAAGTGATTAGACAGAATATATCAAACTTAATAATGACAGTTCTATGCTCTCTCAGATCAAAGATATCATTTCCAGAAATATCCCTTGTAGACATAGTCACAGAGATATGCAAGCATCTCTGTATCCAGTTGCATATTATAGAATTATTGTTATTTTCTTATTGTAAAATGCTCCCAGCCTAGAAGCCTAGCAATAAGGGAATTTTACTTCATGGCCACTACTATGCACAATTATAGCAAGAGCTGTCCATCACGTGATCCATATAAAAAGTTTCTTGGAGAATTTTGTTTTATGTATATCCAGATTCATGTAGCAATTTTAACACCATGTGCCATACCCATCTCTAGAATAGTGGTTCTCAGCTGGGTGTGAGTATGCCCTCTGAGAGAAAGTGGGGGTGGGAGCCCCAAAGAAAAATCTGGACACATTGGGAATGTCTGGAAATGCATTTTGTCTGGAACAAGTAGGTAAAGCTCACAGATGCTGTTAAATATCCTACAATGCATAAGATGACACTACAACAGTTAACCTACCTAAAATGTACTATTGGAGTTGAGAAATCCTGCTCTAGACTAACTGAATTTGCTGTATCATTTCTCTAATCTCAGCTACAGCTATATATAGTAGGAAATGTTTTTCCTATTTTACATATAAAAAGAGTCTCAAGGAGATCAAATATTTTATTCAAAGAAACAAAGCTAATAGGAGGCAGATTTCCTTGCTCTTAACCACAAAGTTATTATGTCCACAGTCTACAAAAATGATTGTGTTGTCATATGATGAATTATTATACAGGTGTGTTAAAAAGTAGATATATACAAATGGCATGAAGTGCTGTCCAGGCCAGAGTTAGAGAAGATATCTGTAATGTGTATAGCTAATAAAAATTAGCATCCAAAATGTATGAAGATCTCCTAAAAGTCAACAAACAAGTCATAGAAGACACATTTATAATGCCATTTATATTACATAAGCAAAGTTGCATTGTTTATCTTTGAATTTCTATAGCAACAACATCACAAAAATGGAATTATCCTGAGAAGATAGTTTTTAAAAGTATTCATTTAAAAAAACTTAAATACAGAAGTAATTGAAGAAAAATATACCATGATATACAGCATATGGTTATGATGTAAAATGTTAATAGCTAAAAGCCAATGGGGGAAATGGAAAGGACAATGAAGGTGAAGTCATGGAGTCATTGATAAACACATGAATGAATGTATGTGAAATGAAGTCATTGATAACACATGAATCACAGTTCTTGGTTCTTACAAGTTGTATGATGATAGAAATGAAAGCATAAAGAACTTATTGAGAATTTGCAAATAATGTGTATTATGGTAACATGCCTTTTTAGATCATTATTTGGATAATTAATTTACATAATTAATACAATTGATTTACATAATTAATACTTTGATTTGAGTTTTCATAACTGGATTTTAGATAATTAATTTGGGAATTATGGAATGTATGAAGTTCTCTCCTTTTTGTTTTTAGAAAAATAGGTCAAAAATCCCCACATTAAATAACTTCTAATACCACACATATAAAATAGCAGAAGGCAGGAGAGGGAGTAGTAATTCAAATTGGTTCCTGAAAAGGGCATTTGGTTAACTGGAAGACTAAGAAGGTCCTTTGATTTTCAATATACTTTGATGGCTTGATAGGGAAAGTTTGTTAGCCAAGACAAGTAGAAAGGTGAACAGTTGTTCATGACTAAGTATGGAAATTGACAGCATCAGAACACAGCTCTGAAAGAGCAGGGCTTGACAGTGGAGAAAGCATGAGAGATAATGAATAATAGAAGGCTGAGGTGCTTTAATATATCCATATTCCACAATACCCTAAGTCTTCAACAAGACTCCTAGCATCTCTGAAATAAATGGTATGAGTCAGTAGTTTGAGAAGGCAGTGAAGCAGCTTAATGCTCTGTGCAACTGATACACAGGAAACAAAGGCAACCATGTCAGATGCAAAGAAAGGAACTCAGAACGGAGGTTCACTCTTTTTTCCTTCCTGTCCCAGACTTAGATAGAAATCTGCAGTCAAGGACTTAGAACTCATCATGGGCAGAGGAATTTGGGACACTAAGGAGTTTCCTTGAGATATTAGGGGTAAGCACCATATTTATGTATGATGTGGAAAAGTCCTTAGGAACGCTCTTCGCGAATACATATCAATCTGCTCTCTGAAGTACTCTCAGAGAGGGTGTAGAGATTGTGCATTCTTTCTTTATATATTTATTTTTATGTTGTTCTTATATTTTACAATAAATAATTCATGCTTTGTAGCTAAAAATATATAAAATGTGCCTTAAAGAAGCAAAAACAACCTGAGAGTGCGTCATCCCAATGCATTCCCTAGGTTAAAGAAGGTGACAGCTTCACTGTAACTTCTATCAGACCTCCTCTGAAACATGTTCAGAATAGAGAACTGTTACGGACACTTGTAGTCTTAATTCTGGGACCAGGAGGGTCAAAGAAAGCTTAAGGGTAAGTGACAGCATTATGTTTTTAACTTTTTTCACAAATACGTACAGTCATTTCACTAAATCATCATATAAAACATTTCTATCACCTCTCCTATGGTCCCTTTTATTCAATTCCTTTCCCTGTTTACCTCGTCTCTTTCCAATCATTAATCTATAGTTTTTTCTTTTCAAGAATCTTATACGAATGGAAATATGTACTTTTTGTGTTTAGTTTCTATCATTTCCCATTGTGTGGAATGTATTAGTTATTTGTTAAATAGTATTCCATTGCATGAATATAAAACAAGAAAGCATCTAAATGTTTTTCATTGTTGGGCTGTATTAAACAAATCTGCTATGAACATTTGCCTTTATTTCTTCCTTATGAACTAATATTAAGCCTATTTGTCATGAGATTATTTTCCATTTTAGTATCTTCATTATTGAAACGTCCGTTCAATATTTGTTACAGTGTTGTCCGCATTCTTACAATGAAGAGAGTTCTTTATAAATTACAGAAACAATTTATCAGGCATGTCTTTTATAAATAATTTCTATCACTTCTCGGCCTTTTGGCTAAGATCAAGTGTATAAATAATTTCTTTTTGGGATTTTTTTTTTTTTTTGGTACCAGGGATCGAACTCGGGACCTTGCACTTGCGAGGCAGGTGCCGGAACCATTGAGCTAAATCCCTGGCCCAAGTGTATAAATAATTTCTTATTCTAAGTTTGATATTTTCATTTTCATGTCAGTGTCATTGGAAAAGACTTTAATATTTAAGATGTTAAAATAGATTAGCTCATGAAGTCTATGAAACAATTAAGGAGGAAATCATATAATTTCTTATTTTCTACAAGAGTTTCTCAAGAATTGACATTATTTTGTCCTTAAGTGTTTCATAGAATTCGTAAGTTAAGCTGTCTTTTCCTGAGGTTATCTCTGCAGAGAAACTTGTAACTGCAAATTCAACTTTTCTTTCAAAACAAGACCATTTAGAGCCACTCCTTGATTTTAGAGAATGTTGGTGTTTTATAGTTTTCATATTATTTGTGCATTATAGATGCTGGATTTATTATCATAAAGATTTTCATCACATTCCTTTGCAATGCTTTTCGTGACTTTTGTATTTGTCTTCATTCTATATATTTGCATTGGACATTTGTACTTTCTGACTTTTCTTGATGAATATGAACTTTTACAATTAGTTTGAATTTTTCAAAGCATTAATTTTTGATTTGATTTTCTCTATTATTGTTCTGTTCTCTTTTTCATTGATATTGACTTGTATTTCTTTCTCTTGCTTGCTTTTCATTTCACTTAATTGTTTTTACCTAACATCTGCAAGTACAACCTTGGGATGTTGATTTGAGGTCTTTCCATTTCCATTACATTTAGTGGTATACATTTTCCTCTATCACCTCATTAGTTGCCTTCCACACATTATGATGCATATTTGATTTTCATTCAATTCCTATTGTTACCTAACTTTCTTTGCAGTTTTTTCCTTTGGCCTGTATGTTTTCTAGATGTGCATTATTATTTCAAAATATTAGATTTCCCAAATTTGTTCCTTTCATTAATTTCTAGTTTAATTTTGCTGGGATAAGAAAACTTATTCTGTATGATTTTATTTTCCTTAGATTTACTGACTTATATTACGTGACCCAGAATAAGATATTAAACTGGAATATGTACTCTATGTATTGTAAAAATAAGGTATATTTGAGGTTAGTGGGCTGGAAAGTTCTACAAATATCAATTAGATCTGTACTCAAACACTCCAGAGAAACTCTTTATTGATTTGTGAGGATTCTTTTTATATAAGCTCTCACTTCTTTAGCATTTATTGTGGAAATTCTAGTTCCTTGGCATCTCCAGAATCTAAACCTTGTCTCTTCAACAACACTGGGCATTATTTTTGTTCCCTCTCAGGGTAATAGCCTGGAACCTCTCTCAAACTGTGAGCTAGGACATATGCAGATTCCTCATTTGTTTCTTTCATTTCAAATATTATTACTCTATTCCACTTTTTGTCCAATGCCAGAAAAGCTCTGAGATATACAGGTATACTATATACATATTATTATTTGCATACTACTAATAAAATTATTTAATTATATACATTTCTGTATTTATATACATATACAAATATATATTTACATAGATACACTATATATACAAAGAAAAATAGAAAAATATATATGCATATATAATACATTACATAAATTACATTCCAAATATATATGGCCTAATTGGTTTTCAGCTACTCTTTCTTTATGGCTAGAAGCAGAAGCTTCTGTGGCTTTTAAATTTCACTGCACTTGGACACTTGTTCAAATCTAATACTTTATAAAGATTACACTACATAAAATATACAAACTGATCACATCAAAAGTTAGGGTGAGGATAATGGAGTTCACCTCCTTCTCACACTCTCTTCCACTTCACTTTAACTTAAAACCTAAAGTCCTAGCAGTTCATGAGAAAACTCCTCATAATGTTACAGTTTATGTAACTCAGTAAAACTACTTATATGAATAAAGAATAACAGCCTTGAAATTGAGCAGATCTAGGATTGACTCTCAGGCTCACTTCTCCTGTAACATTAGATGAGTTACTCAAATATCTGTTCAATAAAAGTGATATATTAACATCTTCATCATAAAGTTACGTTAAAAACTGCTTACTTAAAAATGCAAGACACTGGGCTGGGGATTTAGCTCAGTGGTTCCACCACCTGCCTCGAAAGCACAGGTCCTGAGTTCGATCTCCGGTACCAAAAAAAACAATACACCGTATCCAAACCCTAACAACTGATTCATAAATGATCATTGATAGTTGTGATTGTTGTTACTGTAACTCTATTCTATCCTGAGAGACACACAACATTCTACAGATTCCAAAGACCAGACCAACATTAATTTCCAACCAGGCTTTTCCATCAACAGAGTTTTCTAAAACTGAAATTAGAAGATGAAATCAGTAATTTCCTTGCTTTTAAAAGCAGTAATAATATTGGATAAGTTCAAGCATATTTTAAGGGAAATCTTGATTTAAAATGTTTAATCATACTAAAAAGCAGAAACTACAAAGAGAAAAAAGGTTATATTTCTATTTTTAAATCTATTCCTCATCAATTTCTTCACATATCTTGGATCAAATAATTAAAATAATGTGAATATGTTATATATTCATTTCTGATAAAACTGAAGCAACAACATAACTTCAACACACATGTGTGCACGCGCGCACACACACACACACACACACACACACACACAGTACGGCTTTGGGTTTCATTCCCAGAGTTTATGAGCTTCTTGATTTGAGTGAATTATTTAGCCTCCTACAGCTTCTGCATCCTTATCTACAAAACTGAATGACAGCATATATCTGTGAAAATTATTCATACCTTATGGACTATGATAATGTTTGATAAACACTTACTATACTATAGCACTTACTATACTATATTTTGGGCTTGCAGTCTTTTGGGTTTTTTTTTAATCAATGCAAATAGGAACAGCAACATCTCCTTTACTAATTTTCATTGGTTAACTTAACAAAGAAAAAGGTGAAGTTGTTACTACCTCCCCTTGCAGATACAATTAGCAGAAGAATCTAGTACTTTTCCTATTCTTTGTAAGTTATGTTTCTTGTCATTTACTGTCTACCAGTGCTATGACAAGGAGACTACTCTTTTGTCATATATGTAAATTTTATTAGCACTTTCTAAATATGTAATTAAGTATAATTACATTACTAAAAAATAAAAGTTGCATGTACAAACTGGCCTTGTACCAAGAAAGTGACACTACATTAGACACTACATTTTGTTTATTAAAAAAACAATACCTTTTCTTCACATAGCAACATAGTACAGAGACTTTAAAATAAAATTTAATTTCAAAAAATGCGCTTAACACTTTAGCATTCCCTTGAACCAGTAACTTGTTTTCTAAAAAGTGTGTAACCAATCTACCACTAAATAATTTATAAATGAAGCTTATAAACTCTAAAGAAAAATTTTAAAACATATATTACTGTCATTGCTATAACCATTTATATTATTGTGGTGATGCTCCAGTTTCCTCTTTCATACATATTTTTTAACTATCCAATTTAAATTACTGAAATCCAATTCAGAGCAATAGAAAAAAGAACATTTAACCATGGACACAGGATTGAATGTGTATCTTCTCAAGGAAGAGGTAATGGAAAAAATGAGAGAAGGATTAAGTAGATAGTTGATTATGCAAGTTCCAATATAGAGTCTGATGTATTCTCTTACAAGCCTATGGTAAGTTATTAATAGGTTCAGAACATGAACACGTAAGACCATGTGACCAGAGACCCAAAAATTGGACACCATGGACTTGTGGAGGCTCCACAGCCAAAGGCAAGAGCAGCCAAGTTATTAGAACACTTACTAAAATACTACAACTGAGCTAACTATAGGCAAATGCTTTGGAGACCTTTTAAACCATATTAACGTGCAGTGGTAGGCTGTCCCCAAGGACAGTTTAGCATATTATTACAAAGCATTTGGAATGGAAATACAGGGTTTCTATATTTTTAAGCTTAAAACATACTCCAAGTGTACATCATTAGATAGTTTTTATCTTTCCATCTATTAATCCCTCTCATGATTCTTCCTCCCTCATAGGAAGATTGTGTCAATTCACACAAATTATGTGAACTATCGAAGTCTGATAAGTAGAAGTTATAGAAACTGTAAATGCAAAATAAACAGAGAATTAAATTAGTAATCACATCTATTTCTTTGACTTACCATATTACCAGTTAAAACACAACTTTCAAGAGATATTTGTATTTATGTCTTGTCTGTCTTCTAAATACTCCAGAGAATCCCTCATGATAGAATGCTTGGGTGCATGTTATCTTTTAAGTTATATATTGAATGAATAAATGACTTATATGATAAAAAATTGGTGTCACCTTGACTTATAGTCACCAGAGGAAATTCAAATACATTTAAAAGTTATAAAGCTTTTCTTTACTTTGTATATTTCCTTGCATTATTACTCAACACCAAAGATTCAGATATAACCATTTGGATAGCATTCCCTTTCATTTACTGAGCCAAGTTTTTTTTGTAACAGTTGCATCTTCACCTTCATAAATGTTTATTTCCTAAAATGGTAGCAATTCCACACGTGCATTAGTGTCAAATTGCATCAATTCCAAGATGTTGTCAATGTCATAACATATCTTTATGTGAGAGCTATGGAAATAAGGAAAATTATTTCTTGTAATTAAACTACAGTAGTTCCATCTTATCCATGAGAATCACATTTCCGAGCCCCTCAGAGGTTGCCTAAAAACTTGAATAGTACCAAATCTTATATATACAGTGCTTTTCCTAAAAATACATACTTATGATAAAGTTTAATATACATATTATTCATAGGAAGACATTAATAATAATCAATAATAAAATAGAAAAATTATAGCACTATACTATATAAAATTGCCAAAATCACTACTCTTATGTTTTGCGTCATTATTAAGTAAAGTGAGTTATTTGAACACACGTACTGTGATACTATGACAGTTGATCTGATACCTTACACAGAGACCAACTGACTAAGAAGATGAGAATCTCATGCCACCCAGAGACACTCAGCAAAGGGGTGCCAATTCTCATCCTGGGTGCAAGAGAACACAACTGTGAAACAGTTGATCATATTATTCAGAAAGCTGAAAACTTAAAATTTATTAATTATTTCTAGAAAATTTGCAATTAATATTTTTAGACTTAGGTTGCAAGGAGGTAATTGAAATCTCAGTATGTGAAGTTGTGGATGGGGTAGGAGAACTACTGTACAAAGAGTATGTCTATCCTTTACTAGTTTTTAAAAATGTCATTATTAAATTTATCCTTTATATTAACTAAGGGCCTTTATTTCCTTTTTCCTCAATCCTAACTCCTGTATCTCTCAATATTCAAAATACCAGAGAGAGTACATTGATTATATTTTTAATATAAGGTACTGTGATGGAGTCCTTGGTTCTGTTTGACTACATACACAAATAATTTTCATGCAATATTACATTTAGAGACTAACTAGAAATTGTTATGATTGAAATCTTCTTCCTGAAAAGCTTGATTTGAATTTTACTAATTTGCATTTATCTATTTGCTTGATTTTACCTTTAACCCTACAACATATTTGGTCTTTTTTCACATTGGTAGAACAAATGAAACAGTCTGGTATGTGGGCTCATGTTCGAATCTTGTGGAGATACTTAAGTGACTGTGAGACACTCTATTTTGTATACCTTATTAGTATTCCTCCAATGAATGTCTTGGATTACTTGTTCACATAAATCCTTTGTGAAGTTTAATCATGTCAGTGGTTTGAAATTGACCATTTCAAATATAATATCAGCTATCATTAATTTAATGCTTTAGGAAACAACTGGGTGTTCAAAAATATTCCTTAACCATTGCTATAATAATTCCTAGGGGAAGAGAGACAGAGACAGAGACTCACAGATATAGATAGATAGATAAATAGATAGATAGATAGATAGATAGATAGATAGATAGATAGATAGATAATTTTCCTTGTTTCAGATGGAACTCTTCCAGTGCTGAATTTTAGATTAGCACCATCCCTACCAAATCTAGGTTCTTTGTGGATATTGGCAATCTGATCCTAAACTTTATATAGAAATAAAAGGATCTAAAATAGTCAAAACAGTTTTGAAAAAGAAAATCAGAGTTAAATGATTTAAATTTCTCCAATTCAAACATGTAAAGCTACATAAATCAATCCAGTATGGAACTGATATAATGGTGAAAATATAATTTGAAAGAACAGTGTTGTTAGTATAAAACTAAATTCTTATATTTGTGGTCAGTTCACCTTTGACAAAATTGTTGTAGCACCTCATGAGGAAAACACAGTCTCTCCAATAAATGATGCTGCAAGACAACTGAAATTACTGGACAACTGGAGAGAGACATGGGAACATGAATTTAGATCTTTATCTCACATCATTTACAAAACCAGTGAATTATGGACTTAACTGTAAAAGCTGAAATTATGAAAATTATCAAATAGGAGAAAGACCTTATAACTGAGCTATAAAGTGTTCTTAAAACACAAAATTACTATCCTATAAAAGCAAAAAATGATAAACTAGATTTTACCAGTATTTTTTAAAACTTTAAAGCATTAGGAAAATGAAGACACCCATAGACCAGAAAAAAAAAATCAGCAAATTATATAACTGATGCAAAATTTATGTCTAGAAATGAAAAAAAAACTCTTAAAACTGAATAGTAGGGGGAAAAATTAAAAAGTGGAAAAAAAGAATTGAATAGACACTTCAACAAAGATAACATGTTAATGGCTATGATCTGGAACATGAAAAGATGTTCACCAGTTACTCACTAGTAAAATACAAATTAAAGTCACAAAAATAGTTAGAATCCAAAAGAAACAATAGGAAGTATAATTGAAAGTCAGAAAACTTGTATCTTCTGATTTTTGGTGGAAAATACCCAACTACCTCTACTTCTGTAAACTTCCACTTGTATTTGCTATATGTCTTCATAATTTTAGACTGTTGGTGTCTATGCAACGCACCTTAATGAATTGGGCTTCAAGAAGCCTAGACAAAGGGCTATGATGTATGCACTGTAAAAGCAGTTGAAGCCATGCTGAAGCAAGGGAATTAAAAAAAATTGGGGCAAAAAATCCTTACATTTGCCTTTTATGCTTATGAAGGCAAAAAAAAAAAAAAAAAAAACAGGGCCGGGGATTTAGCTCAGTGGTTCTGTCGCCTGCCTTGCAAGTGGAAGGTTCCAAGTTCGATCCCTGGTGCCAAAAAAAAAGAAAACAAAAACAAAACATTAATATTTCACTCCCCCCCCCTTAAATTACACTGAACTGACCTGGCTTCATCAGCTTTATTATATGATCATTTCAGTTGAAGTCTAAATAATGAATGTACTGCAAATATACATGCACATTAATTATGAAATGAAATCAAGTTCCTTTTGCAGGAAAAAGGAAAGCACTAAACAATTTCATTCCCAAGGTCTTTCCTAATACTACCAATGTAATCATTCTGTAAAAATATCTGGGTATCATTGGAATGGCTGAGCTCCCATTTTCTCACTGCCCTCAATCTGGGGCTTGGCACTGGAATACAGATGAGATGGAGATGAGATGATGTGCTCAGTGCAGCTGTACCCTAAATGCACTCTGCATCAAATTATGTCCTGCACTTGGCTAAGGGAACCTTAACATTTATTTTCAGGAAAGCCATCAATCATAATATGAGAAGGACTCCTCATTCTCCAATTGCCCCAAAATCTGTCAGGATTACTTCTTTAACTTAATACACTCCCCATGAGGAACCTGAAACTCCTCTGATAATTTTTTGAGCAAATACAAAGACATAAATACTGCCTGGGGTAAAAATGTAATTTCAATTAAGTGGAAACATTCAATTGTACATGTGTTCAACATAATTATGCTATTTTAGGGTTGCATAAAAATATTTTCAGGGTGGAGGATGTAGCTCAGAGACTCCACACCTG
The DNA here is from genome assembly GCF_053883595.1 of Heterocephalus glaber. Classification (NCBI taxonomy): domain Eukaryota; kingdom Metazoa; phylum Chordata; class Mammalia; order Rodentia; family Bathyergidae; genus Heterocephalus; species Heterocephalus glaber. Next base: position 8,002,368 of record NW_028258310.1, on the reverse strand, counting down.
CCTGGCAATCACAAGGCTCTGAGTTCAATCCCTGGTACTCAGTGTGATCTCAGACTAAGAAATATATATATTTATAAATTATAATATATATTATAAATATAAAATATATTATATATATTTTCAGGCTCTTACAATATTTCTTATTTTAAAAGTATACTTTGTTTTAATTCAGTTAATAAACTTTGAATAAATACAATTATTTATTGAATAAACAAAACTTTCTCTTACAAAATTGGTCCATGCCACAATTCACTCAAGGAACTAAAATGTAGATCAAATATGATTAAATGTTTTATTGACATGTAATGTGAAAATGGTGTACATATTTTATAAGCACAGTTCACTCTGCTTATTTGAATCCACTCTATCACTTCCTCAAGTAAGACTGGAGTTATCTATACATTGTTCCATTCTAAATACAGAAACCTCCCATGTATCACTATGTTATCCATGCTATTCTAAGTGTTAAACTAGAAAATGATAAACTGCTTTAAAGATATGGGCACTTAAATATCACTTGTTTTGTCAATAAAGAGATATCAAGCACTAACTGAATCAAAGAACTACAGTGCAATGATCACAAGAGTCAAGAAGTTGAAGCAAAAACATAGTTTTTTCAAAATTATAAATGCCTTGAAGCAACAACTATTTCTTCTATTTTGTTCTCTGAGCCTTTAGAACAATGGATAGACAGAGCAAGAGTACTTCTGATGAACATTTACAGTGTTTTTAATGCTACAGAATAACCTTATACATAAATCTTGAATATATATTGAGGTTTCTCTAAAGTCAATTCCTAGAAATAGAACTGCTGAAAAGAAGGTTATGTACATTTAAAATTGTAATAGTGATAGTGATATCAAAAAACTCTCCTATCCAGGTATGGCGGTGCATGCCTATAATCTCAGCACTTGAGAGTCTGAGGCAGGAGAATCGCTGCGAGTCTGTGAGTTCCAGGTCAGCCTAGGCTAAATAGTGATTTCAAGGCCAGCTGGAACTACATAGCAAGATCCTGTCTCAAACAACCCAAAACAAATCAAAACAAAAACTCACCTAATTTGCTTTTCTACAGTGTGTGATTGTTCCCTATGTTCCTCAGATATTCTAATCCATGTAATTTGTACCCATTTTATGGACCAAAAATGAGTCTAAAAAATACGCTTTTCCCAGCTTACCATTAATTTTGATAAAATTATAGTTTATATGATATTTTCATTTCCTCTTCATCATAAACTTTAAAAAGCCTAACAGTGTTTAGTTATAGATTCTAGGACTGCAGAAGTTTTGTTTTATATATTTCATAACATTTCTATATTCATATGTTTTACTTTATAATTAACATTTTCCTTTTAAAATATTAATATAAAGAGCTCTGGAATTAGAAATGAAGGTCATAAATGTAATCGAAAAATGCATAAAAGATATGAAGAGAAGACCTACCAGAAAGAAAATGAGAAGGAAAAGCATCAAAAAGACATAACACTTTATCAGCAACAACAACAAAAAATGTAAATTAAAACTCCCTTCAGATAACATTTTTTTCTATTAGATTTCACAAAAATAAAAAGCTTTTAATAACTCTCATACAGGCTTTTGGCCATAATAATTTCACCTCATCTCCTGACCTGAAAATATAAAATTATGTCATATATAGGACCAGAAGTATCTCCACAAATTACCAATACCCATGCCCTTTGACACAAACAAGCATTACTCAAGCAAAAAGTCATATCTAGAGATAGCACTGTCCATAATAGGAAAAAATTGGAATCCATTAACTACCTATCAACATCAAATTGATTAAGTGGGTTATGGCACACACTTGAGATCCAATTTTTAAAAACTGTTGAGAAAAGAGAATCTCTTTATGTACTCATTTGTGATGATCTCACACATGTGCATGTGTGTATATGTGTGTGTACATAGTGTGGATTTTTAAAGTTATACACGTATTTATACATATTTATTTGCTTATGAATCAGCTACTTTCCAATCTACTTATATGCTACAAATGGATAGCTTTAGATATCTCTAGAAGGAACACTGAATAATAATCGAACAGATGCTAGAAAAAGTTATTTCATTGGATTCTTTTGACAGTTCTGTGTGGTAAAACGAGTACTTATAACTTTGAAAATAATTATATTTTGACATCAGATTTAAATGGTAGTTTGTCTGAGTATAAAGTCCAAGATTCAAAATCACTTCTCTGAACTCTAAAGGTACTTGACCCTCTGGCATCCCATGTTACTGATTCAATCCTTTAAGGTCAGTTGACATCCCAATATAAATAATCTCTCCTTATTCAACTTGCAGGATTCTCTCTTTATCATTACTATCTTAGTATGTTAAGGTCTGTGGTCTCTCTTTACTTATGCCACAGGTGATTGGTGGTTGTGTCTTCATTCTGAGGGTTCGTGTTTCATCTCTGATAAATTGATTCTGATACAAAAACAAAGTTTCAACCTGTACCTAACCAACATTGGTTATAAGAAATGACTGAATTCAACAAACACTCTATCCTCCATCTGGAAAATGGGTCTGAGGCCTGCTACACTAATTGCTCATGGACTCCTTCCTTGTCTTGTGGCACACAACTGTTTTCATGGTTGGCTTGTTTGTTTACCAACACTCAATTATGTTTGTTTGAACACACAGAGGCATAACACTTTGTAATTACTAATTTAATCAAACACCAAATTTTAAGGCTGGTGATATGCAAGTGAAAAGTACATCTTTGTTTCTCTGACAATTTTGGGAAAATGAGGCAAGTGCCAAACCAATATTACTCTAATTGTATTTGAGATGAGACAACTATAAAAGAACTGAAGATCTTAAAAGTCCAAAGTTTTGCACATAAACTACTTTGCACTTCCCAATATAAACATTTAGTAGAAAATGATGTTGATTTATGCTGAGAAAGGCTCATCTGGAACATCATCTATCTGACCTATATTCAAAAAAGTAGCCTAAGGCAGGCATGGTGGCACACACCTGTAATCCCAGCACTCAGGAGACTGAGGCAGGAGGATTGCCCCAAGATTGAAGCCAGCCCAGGATACATAATGAGTTCAAAAGCCAATCTGAATTTCAGAGAGAGACCTTATCTCAAAAAAAAAAAAAAATTTTTAAAGTAGTCTATGGCTTTACATCCAAAGCTTGGCTGGTGAATTCCTTACAATTGAATGCATTTCAAAATCTTCATCATCAACTGATGTTTTTAGAATATAACTTCTATTATAGAAATTTTAGATCTAGACCTATGAATCTTGGAGCACAACTATTCTTTCATATTCCATATTGACTTGTTTTTTGTATGATGCTCTGAAGTAATTTCTGGATTTTATCTTCCAGGTCACAAATTTACCCATCAGTTCACACAGAGTTTCGTTTTATTCTAACGTCCATGCAATTTTGGCTCCACTGTGTCTAATCACTTTTTTTTATGGAGAGCATTTTTTTCCTATTTTTAAATATCTTTTTCCACAAATATATACCTGCTCTTATTCTTCTGAGAAGTGTAGTTCCGTTACTCTATTTATTCCATTAATTTTGTTGCCTCTTGTATCAGGTAAGCAGTAATTGATGACTCTCTTACACACTTGATGTTCTTAAAAGTATCATCTTCTTGGGTGTTGGCTCATCATTTTTCCTTCCTGCTCCCCTATCTGTTGTGACTAGCTCAGTTTACTAAGCACAGTGCCAGTTATCTGGAGACAGCAGAACCTTCTAATGGGTATAGAGACAACAGCTCATCTTTTGATAGTGGGGCCTTTCTACTCCGAATATCACCATTATGCCCAGCAAAACTCCATCTCTATTTTTTTCTGCTCTTGCCCAGGGACACACCTGTGGCTTCTAATGGTTGGCATCATTATTCTGCCATCATCTGGGTTCCCTTCTATGCACTGCATTCCCTTTCCTTGAGGGCAGAGAGGTATTTCCGATATAACTGCCACCTTTCACACAGGTTTTCTGAAGTCTACATGTTTTCATTAATCAAAACCAAACTTTTTCAGTCTGTCATGATATATTTAAATGTTTGATATACTGATGGCATTCACTAATACTTCATATTCATTTAGAATATCTTTTCTACCATTTCTAAACTGTGGCTTGGGGAAGAAAGTAAATGTGTGAGGTCAATCTGTAATCTTCATCTTTTCACTTGAATATCAATTCCCTTTGTTCTTGTCATGCACTTCCTTCCTTCCTCCATCTCTGCCTGATACTTGCTCTCACGCTGGTTGTTTTTATTTTGT